>NC_090892.1:3646669-3686669 GCF_036669925.1 Montipora capricornis
CTAAACAAATTAACGGTAGACTTCGAAATAAAGTTTCTCTTCTTACCAATTCATGTTTCTGAGGTCTTTAGAAATGAAAAATGTAAAGTGGAAGTGTCGGCAACGGCTGGAGATGAAGGTGCGGAAATTCTATGCGTATGGCTTCATCTCCACAGTTACACCTGGTAAAGATTTCCAAAACGAAGAGAAATGAAAACTTGTATCGGCATCGTGTAAACGCCAACTGAACTTTGTGTTAAAACCAGAATTTTGTAGATTTGCCCAGTACACTCTCTTTTTTATAAGAACCTTATTTATAAGAACGTTGAGGCTGAGATTAACCAAAACTTTAAGAACGTATTAGGAACATTCCTCAGGTTTCCGTTGATAGTTCAGTTTGACTCAAATTAAAAGGAGAGAGGTCGTCGCAAAGTTTCCGGATTATCCAAAGTACTAGGAGAGTAGAGCGAGCCCAGTGGCTGCTTCGGTAATGAATCGTTTAATTAATAAAAACAAAGTGAGCGACAAACAGAACTTGCAGCTCTGTATGGACTGATTTCGTTTCGAATAAGTTTCTACAGCATAGTGAAGGGGTAAGCAAGCTTCGAGCGTACCCCGGCTGAGATATTGATCATGTTGTTTACAGGACAAAGTGAAAGAATCATGACCAATACACTTGATTTCAGCGTCATAATAAAACGTTATCTTAAACTACAGGGCGGTGTGATATTTTGTATTGGTATCATGAAAACGAATACGGAGCGCATAAGCCAATTAAAACATTCATACACAGCAATTAACTGGGTGAATGGTAAATTTCAGTCAGATTTCAGTGTTTCTCGTTACCAGGATTTCTCCGCTTTCCTAAGCATGCGCAAATTTGCCTACCAACTTTGCCACCACCGAAGTTATCAATATAGTCAAAATTCAAACGGACGCTATAAGATATAGACGGAAAACAGTTTTAAAATTTTCAAGACACCGTCTTATTAGAAGGGATTCACTTATACCATGACAACCCTGTTTGGCGTAACACGACACCAATTATCGCATAATTGAGGGACTTGCTACTTTGACGTAATAGATCCCCATAGCACTAGGAAATCCATTTTTTCAAACACCCTATATTTTCTCCAAAATCAGAAGAAATCATAAAGAAATCAGCCGGTTGAGATGAAACTCTTTGCAAAGTAGAAATTTCTGCTTTAGATTCAGAGCCACCTTGAAATGTTTTAATTATCACGGTAGCTATGAATTAGCGGCAGAGATTTTCTATTTTTTAAATTTTGCAATAAGTTACACATTAACCCGCCTTTCACTTTACCCTGAGCAATATTTTATTAGATATAAGCATTAAAAGACAATAGAAGTTGTTTTTAAATGGCTCTTCTGTTGCTACTGTGGTCTTTTACGTCACGCTAATGAGTGTCTTGTTGAGCAATAATTGTTGCCTCACATGCACGGTGCTATAACATAGATGTTTTGTAGAACAGACCTGTAGAGTCAATTTTTTTAAATAGTTCAATTTCCTGAAAGTGCCGAGACCGGTTTGAGTCACCTTAAATACCACCTATAAATTGGAAAGGACAATCTTATATAACTGAAATTGGTTTCACGGGTTCCAATCCCGTTACACCATCCTTTTAACTATCAATTCAAGACAAAAAGGCCGGCCTTCTACATGTCACAAGATAAAGAGGTCCACAGAACCAGTTAGAAACAAAAGAAAAGAAATGCCATTCCCAATATCGAAACGTTCATTCTCCTAACTAGTACCATAAATTTATGCGGGTAGGCATGGGAATTTGGTGTTATATCAAGATCACACCTCTGATAAGCTGATAAAAATCTTCATTCTCAATACCTGTCTGACTAACATTTCATTAAAATTTTGAGGAGAATTTACATACTGATGAAGCCTGGGAGTCAAAGGCTTTTCCTCTTCTCTGGGAGTGCCGCTATTTCCTATATCAAGGTTCGAAATTACTCAGACGGTCTGTCGACATTTCGTCTTGGAAAATCTTCGCCAGGTGTGACACGATACTGAACTATGACGTCGTTTTTCGTGTAGAGCTGATGCGAACTTGAAAGCGCACAGGGACCAAACGATTTAGAGTACAATTGACACAGTTCTGTTTGTCGCCGACAAACTTTCTTGACCTTAAAGTACTATTGATGGCTATTTATACTTCCCTCTTGAAATAAATCGTGCCCACCGAAAAACATATGGTGCATGCACTGAAACGATCCAGTAGGATCATAATCCGACTTGATCGCTTGAGTATTCAGTTTTATAACATAACTTGGATAAAACGCGCGTTCTGATTGGCCAATTGATCATTTCTATTTGCCCATCGGTGCACGCTCGCTGACGACAGCTGACGTGCGATCTAAGAAAATGCCGTCGCGAGCGCATCAGTCCTAATTTTCAAAGACATATTTTCCTCCTCTTAGAATTGGGTGAACCTCTACAGAGCTCAAAATAGAAAGATATAGCCCTAAAGATTAATCAGCAGAGGAAAAGGAGAATTGAAGGTCTTAAAGCGACGAAAGAGCGTTTCGTGTTTGTACTGCTTTTTATTTCCAAAACACAATCTAAACTGTGCTTAAATATTCAAGCCGAATCGCGGAATTGAAATGGATTTTATGAGACCAGGAAAGATGCTACAGGAAGGTAAATGGTGTTTTGGAATGTCGATTTTCTTTTTGAGATTTATTTCATCGGCCATTTGAGTTGAAATAGTGTAACGTCGTTTTTTTTGGATTGGAAAAGTCGTGCTGTTTGCGATAGCTTGATCGCTTTCAACAGAAGCGAAGCATGTGCAAAGACAGCGTGTTTGTGTCGACGCTCGCAAGAAAATCGAAGTGTTTTCTCTCCTAAGAGCAAATTATTGTTGATTCCAATAAAAGATTTGACTGGGAAAACTATTTGTTCATCATTTTGTCTTGTTAATTCAAAGTTGTCTTAAGAAAGCAAAGTTGTGTTGACATCGTCTGTTGACCAAACTTGATTTATGCAAATACAAGCGAAACACGCGGGAGTGGTGTTCACGATTATGTTATAAAAGAAATGGTAAGCGTGCAGCGTGCAACTATCGAGTTATGGATGCACTTGGGAGGTTGCTAAGCACCCAAGAAGCTAGAGCCGCCCGCGGCTATCGCCTCGTGCGACTCTTACGCTTCTCTTGTGCTTAGCAACCTCCCGCGTGCGTCCATAACTCGATAGTTGCACGCTGCACGCTTACCATTTCTTAAATCAAATGAAAGAGGGATTCCTTTTTTCACTTTGGTGATTGTTGTCTCTCTCTCTCTCTCAGTCGAAAAAACTCAGTTCTCAGACTTAACAGGGCACCGTCACGATTTAGAGGGTTGTATCTATTTTTCATTTTTCCAGTATTGTTCAACGTCAAAGCGCGGATATCTTAATAAGGCCAACATATAAAATTTGCATACCTTTGCAAAATATTCATTTTTAAGTTCTTCCATTATGACCAAATCTAATATAGCAACGTGTTAAAAATACATCGCGGCAGGAGATTTCAACACGATTCCTTATCCCTTTGCACAACGACAGAGAAAAGAAAACTGAGTTAACACGTTAGGATATCAATTAAATATCCCAGGCTCGAGCCTTAAGCAAACAATATCTTTCAAAACGTCATGACTAAATCATTTACTTTAATCTCTCAAGGATCTTTCCTTTTTGTTGGAATGTACTAGAGGGCTATTTTCACAGCAGTTTGATTGTGCGACCTAAATTTGAAGGGCAAGAATGACAGTTTTAAGGAAGCAACTGAACACCCCGGCCAATGCCAAGTAGCTCTGTCGATGACTTGATTAATTACGCAATCAAAAAATGACGTCATTGGCAAATTGACGCACAATCGGATAATTTTTTTTGTCATGCATCTTTGACAAATTGCAATAATTCGAGCCACCGGTTAACATGGAGTTCTTTGAAATGTTTTCCTTTTCTGTGTCTCTCGTTTCCGCCCAGTTAATTGAAAAGTTTGTTTTTCCCTCCATGCAGAATTAAACAATTTCACCCACACT
Source organism: Montipora capricornis (assembly GCF_036669925.1). Classification (NCBI taxonomy): domain Eukaryota; kingdom Metazoa; phylum Cnidaria; class Anthozoa; order Scleractinia; family Acroporidae; genus Montipora; species Montipora capricornis. The sequence continues at coordinate 3,650,702 of NC_090892.1, forward strand.
CCGATACAACTGACTTTTAAGTCAGACATGTACAAGTATGTACAAGAATAGAGCCTTGCCAGTTCTAACAATAATCAGGCCGACTTATCATATTTTTCTAATGAATCCTCTTATTCGTTACAATGTGGTTGCTGCACTTTACCTGTGAAGACAGGCAATGTGTTTTATGTTGCAGCAATTGTGTAACCGCAGAACATTTTCCTTGATTAATTAACTAATCCTCATCGAACACATTGCCAATCGGTCGGCCATTTTGATTTCCAGTGTAACGCGATTCCGCTGAAAAAGAGAACTCCCTATTCCTAAATAATGTATTCCGGCACACAACCAAAAAAGGACGGTTCCATATAGCCTGCTCATTATAGGATATTCGCCCTCTGAACTTATATTAGTCTTTTGCCTTTAGCTCAGACACGCCAAAATTCTCTGCTTATTTTAAGTGGTGACATATTTTAACCTCCGCTCGGAAGCAACTGGCTCCTTTTACTACCTTATTGTGTAAACATCTTTCCTGCTGTAAAAACTCCATTTGTGGCCAACGATCATGTATTTCACTATATGCACAACATTCCAAATCAAAAGATGACCAAAGCCTTGAGAATCTCGAAAGACTTTCCTGACGACATGCTACTGAAGAATTTCCCCGGTAAGTAAAACAAATATCAAAAGAAGAAAATCCACGCTCAATCTTACCGGCAAAAAACGATTGAAGCGTTTGTGGTTTTGAATCGAATTGAGGGTTTTTCGTACTGTGGAACCATTATACTTTTAGTTAAGGTCTGGATGAGTTAGTTCTACGTTAAGTTTTTCCAATGAAACTTCTTCGTATTCGACCGCATTCGCCAAAGCTCGTTTGCATCTTGTCCAATCCTCCTCAGTTGCGCTATTTCTCATGCACTGAGGAACAAGCAATAAAATCGTTGGAGAAATAAAACTCTGAAAATGCATATTTCTTCGTTTTACAGTAAACTTTGTGTATGTTGTTTTTTAGACCCCACGCCTTCGGGTTTCACAAACTTTTCAACGACTGCGAGAGTCGTAGAGAAGACAACAGTCGAACCTCCACGATGGGGTAAGTTCCGCGATATTGAGTGTCAGCACATAGAAACGTCAACAAGGCCGGCCATGGCTCTCTGAAAGCAGGCTGAAAGATAATATTTTCGTTGTGAAGAGTGGCCATCACAGTTTTATGAAGACGTTTCTTAAAAATAGAAAATTATACAGTCAATCTCATTAGTGTAGACGTAAAAAACGGACACTACTCTAGGAAAAAAAACATCGATTTTTTTCAATTAAATTTCTAACGAGAATCTCTAAAATTTACAACAGAGCTTTTTCAAGACCAACCAGTCAAGGCATTTAAAAAAGGTGCAGAAGATATTAATAATTTTTTTTAAAAGACATTGCCTTTTTGAAGTTTGATGTTTAAGCATTATTAGATACTTTGTGCAAATACTTTTAAAAGTGAGTGCTTGAGCCTTTTTTTAGCTAGCCTGGTCCTTTTCGGTACAGTGTACAGGAAATGTATGCCGCAAATTTTTGGTAACTCTCTCTCGGCGAATTACTGTATGACTAACTTTCTGTCGTGCAAACTTGACAGAAATGATTGAATAACTTAGATTAATCATGATGGTTTCTGATGTTAGTATAGCTGCAATCTAAATGAACCGATTAGTGCAGACAATAATGGGATTTAATTTAAGTAATTATATGTCACCTGGGTTTTAAGATTCGATATTAGACTTTCTCTTTATCTGGGTGAAGACTACTGGAAAGAAAAATATTGCCGATACAATAAACATGGAGGCCTTTTTCTCTACTGGCGAATTGGCTTTTATTTTGAAACATATGGACCCTTCAAAATTTATAACCCTCTGTCGTCATTACCACGTTCGTTATATTGAACTTTAATTGCTTTTTTTTTTTCTTCTACCTCTTTTCGCTCGGTAAACAAAGTAGAGACTATTTCAGAGTCTTGAATCTTGTCGCTCTAGCCCGAGGCTAATGTATCAACAAAACGTATCTTGTTAAAGAGGCACGAAGGTTGCATTAAATATATTGTTTTCTCTGGCAAAAATAGTTGGCTTTCAACGTATTTAAATATTTAACATATTCTGAACTGGGCTCAATACCAAACCCTTGTTTTTAGTCACAGAATAAGAGTTAAACGTGTTTTACTCTTTAGACCAATCACGTTAATTCCGAATTAGTATTTTTTAAAAACGGTTTTTCAAAGCATCTTTTACTCATTGTCTTCCTGAAATATATAAAACCTGACACTACCAGCAACCATCTTCTTTGCTTCTGGCCAACTAATTTTAGTGTTGGTGCACATTGCAAATTTTCGCATGAACAAGCCCGAAGTTAATTTGTTTTGTACATTGATAATTTAATTTTTCAACGATTCATGCAAAATACTGGAGATAACGTGGAGTGAAAGTTAAGCTAAAACAAATAAGTATTATGTATAACCATGTTCTTTATCAGTTCACATATAACCTAAACTATGCCAAATTATTTCACGGTAATACATAAGTGTTATGTTGTTAAATTTCTTAGAAGACCGGAATTGATAAGGCGAATATCAGCAGAGTAATACCACGAAGGTTTTTTTTTTAATTTGTCGCTTTCTTCTTGCTGTCGTATACAGAGAACTCGAAACGATCATGAACTGGCATAAAAACGTAATCTGTGGCAAACATATCGTGTGTGACTCGTTAAGTCGGCGACAAAAGCCACAACCTCGTTCCCAGGGCTTTCCTCCGCCAAGAGTAGGGCGCGGCGGAGAAAAGCTCTGGGAACGAGGTTGACAAAAGCCAGTGACAAGGAGCCTTTAGTTTTCAAAGAGATGACATGATAATCAGACAACATAATGATAATAACTTTTATTGATAACTGCTAAAACAGAGGAAAACCAAAGAACCTAGAGAAGAAGCTCTTGGAGGACTGTGCCGACTCTGTTGTCCAATACGAGAAGATGGTGTCCCCAAATTAGTTTGTTTGCGTAGCAAAATTACTCCAATTTTACGTAAGCAAGAGAGTATGAGGTAGCAGCCGGAGCGAATCCGCCATATTTGGCCTTGTATTTCAATGAAAATTATTTGAATTCTATCATCAGGTTCCGAGTCATACTGCGTGGTTATTTAAAAGACGACACCTTATTGGTCAGTTGCTGTGAAAGCGGACTACGTCGTCATGTTAACAACAGATAAAAATAACCTTCGCAGCGCGGGCTCAATCTAAACATAGATTTTAAACAGAAGCCCATGACTTGGATCGAACAACTCCCATACTAAGCCTATGTTGCGGCATTTTTTACAGACCGATCTGTTTTTAGACTACCTTTTCCGCAAAAAAGACCTTTCCGGTTCGGTTCTCGCTATGACGTCAAGTTAGTTTCTGCAGGAGTCTCATTCGCCGGAAATTCAATCTAAAAATAAACTGCACACAATCGGTTAGTGTGCGGCCTTGGTGCAAGAGGTCCTGAGTTCGATTCCCGCGGATCTCGCATCCTTGTTTCGACTTCTTTCCTTTCCGTGTAGCTAAGTAGCTTTAAATACCCGTAAAACGGAGCAGTGATGAAGAGGGGGGAGTAAAATGAGCGCACCGTCGACCTCAGGTTTGTAAGTTGAATTACTGTTACGAGTTATCGACGTTAAATATGGTTACTTTACTTTATCGATCTGTGAAAACGCAGTGACAGGAATATAGGGCTGTTGTTCGCTCCTACTAGTGGGCTCCTGTTTTAAATGATTATGATGGGGAACAGTGTTTCGCTCTCTTACCCCATATTCTCTTGACTTGAGTTCCTTTTAAATGCTCTTGTGGAAGTATTCTGGTAGATTAGATCACTTTTATCACAACTACGAGACAATTTTTTGAACGCTGATTGGGGCTGGGATGTTATTAATCAAGAGGGTATGATCACCTGGTCCTAGCTATTTAAAGGCCAGACCATACTCACCATCCAGAGTATAAAATAGACTTCATGTTGAACGTTCGCCAAGCTTTTCATACATGCCTTTACTTAGATGTGCTTGGAATGTGCATAATCGCGATTTCGTGCGCAAGTACTGAAAACTTTGCGAAGACAAAAGGCTGTCGAACTGTAATTCATCCACAGGATAAAGGTAGAATTAAAAAGCCAACGAGTTAAACTTCTATGAGTTCTATAACTTACAAAATGCCTTGACTGGATCGTAAACACTGTATTTTGCCTGTTGCTTGCTATCACTGAGGACGTTTCCTGTTCACGAGAGGAACTAATTCTTCGTACCAGCTTACGCCACGGCAAGCGACAAAAGTTGGTATTGGTAGAAAACGTTCCGCATGAGTGATTAATCCTTTTTAGTGTAAATACACAGGTGATTATACAAAATCGCGCGCTCTCATTGGCTCGCTATCTCGGATTATCAGCCGATAATCACCTCGACGGACAAAATGGCTGCCAGTAGTCGTTTTGCCACTGTAAGGGAAGATGATTTCGCGTTGAAATGTTTTTTTTTTCTCTTTTTTGAAATAATCACCTGTGTATTTAAACTAAAACAATTATTCGCCGAAGGCGAAGTGATTATCGGTGAATATTCACCTCGACTTCGTCTCGGTTAATATTCACTGATAATCACTTCGCCTTCGGCGAATAATTGTTAAATAATTTACACTGTCATTAACCTAGTTTCCCTTTCAGTATTCATTGTCATCGCTGTAGGAGGAGGGCTTTTACTTGGCGCTATAATTCTTATGTGCATTTGGCGCATGCGTGCCAGATACAAAAGGGAAAAGGCGAAAGAAGACAAAGTGGCTCGGATGTCTTTCAAAATACCGCAGCCCAGACTAGATGAATCTACGATCACAATGCAAACTAAATACATGTATCCACAAGAGGAACAACCAGAACTCCAAAACTATTTGGATCCGGAAATCTACAGGTGATCATAAAAGAAGAAAAAACTTCCACTTAGCCCCTTAAAGCCGAAACTAAATCACTTACTTTAGCTTAATGCGGCAATGAAAACGCAAATCAGATATGTACAGCAATCCCTTATGGAAGAAAACGCATAAGAACAAGTCGCCTATGATTGTATAAGAATATGGTGCGACAATTTTTAGCCAATCTTAAAACGCCTTAATGCAAAAGCGGCAATGAATTGAAAAACACTCGATTAGAATGGGCTCTTGTTTCACCCGCCTAAAAATTATGGAACAACCGAAAACAAACCTAGTGGGTGGTCAAGACGGGATCTGATCCCGTCAAAGCGGGATTTTAACCCGAATCATCCACGCATGCAAATCCGCCAAAGGGAGGAAAAGAGAGAGAGCCTGGGTTCCGGGTTAGGCCAGAGATATCGTTCATGAACGGATGAAGACTCGAAAAAAGTATTACTTTTGAAGCTTTTACATTGTATTTTGTTTATGAATTTTTCTTTTAGAGATGAAGAAAAAGAGGAGGGTCCTCCATTTATGGGTACAGCCAAACTCTCATTTTCTTTGCGCTACGACAAAAACAGCGAAGAATTAATGGTCTGCCTCCTACGAGCCACTCGTTTAACACCCATTGGAGAAAACGTCACTGTTACACCTTATGTCAAAATCTTCCTTCTCCCAGACAAGAAACGTAAAGTACAGTCTAGAGTTCAACGGAGAACCTCGAATCCTGTGTTCTTTGAAGATTTCGTATTTTATGTTGCTCCAGAAGAACTGCCGAAGAGAACACTTGAATTTACTGTTTGCGAATTCGATCGCTTCTCCCGCCAACAGGTTATTGGTCATGTGAACTACCCGTTGGATGGCGCGAATATTCTAGACTCATCGTCAGGAACCGGGGAGATCTGGGTCAATATTAGCAACCAGGACTTCCAGGTGAGGGAAAGAGCCACTGATATTATCAAAAAATCAGAAGTATGTTTCCCAACACTCATCATATCAACGCATTGTCGTCACACTTCCCTAATTTTAACTTACGCTCAAAAGTTCAGAACCTAAGAGAGACTGATTTTGAAAATAAACGAATTTCGGCTAACGCCCCCTACTTTCTCCATCTATCGGCTTCACTTCTGCAAAACAACTGTTTAATTAAGATGTTTTGTTGCTTTTGTTGTTTGCACTCAGAAAGGAATAGATAGAGGAGAATTGCTATTCTCGCTACAGTTTCTTCCCACGTCGAACAGGCTAACATTAGCTGTACTTAAAGCTAAAGATTTAAAGCCTCGTGGAGAAGCCACCGGAGATTTGGGTAAGTTTATCAACGATTTTCAAAATGTTATTCGCCTTTGCAGGTCTCAGTGCGAAACCTTTAAGGCCTTAATGTGAAGGAGTGGCAGCTAATTTGCATTGATATATTTCGTACCAAGGTTTCTTCTGAAACGGAAAAAAACAGAGACTAGCGAATGTAATATTCCTTTCTAATGCCCCATGCATTTTCTGCGGATCATACCTTCAATTCATGATAGCCTGCTTGCAGCCGTAGCTTGTGTTGCAAGCGCGAGATAACCGGTCGCCATATTGGACGCGTTAGCGCGTTAATGAATGATCTGGAACGAGTGACAAAGGCGTCCAGTATGGCGACCGGATGTGCCGGGCTTCGAATCTCGCTCAAGCAACACAATCTACTGCCTGCAAGCAGGCTAATTCATGATGGCTTTCGAAAGCTGACCATAACGACCGATCGTAAGCTTTCCCGTGGCTGATCCTGCGACAAATCTTATTTTTCAGATCCATATGTCAAAGTTTCCATGATTATGGGTGGAAAAGCTGTAAAAAAGCGAAAGACAGTTACGAAAAGGAAATGTAATAACCCCATTTACAACGAAGCGTTCATCTTCACTCTTCTTCCCGGCGGTCTGGATCACGTTAGCTTCATGCTATCTGTTTACTCCGCTCCGAAGGTTGGTGGATCAAAGAAGCTGATTGGTCGGGCGGTCGTGGGGCCTTATATGTTCTCAACAGGCCAGGGACTGTCACATTGGAATGATATGATTAATTCACCACGGAACCCTGTGGCTCAGTGGCATTCACTGATATAAGATTTTTGCTCTTTATACGTCTAGTAAGAAGATGTTTAATCTATCAACCAAAACAAACGGTTCCTTATAAGACACCAAAGACCAAAAGCAAGCAGCCAGTTGAAAGTTCTCCATTCCCTGCAGCTAAACACGCGAAATCGTCTCAGGTGCACTGAGGACCCCGGGCCAACCAGGGAAATTATAAAATGAGAAAGAGAGATTTGAGAATGACTTAGACGAATTCCCTTGGGTAGAGTGCTTCTCAACGAAAAGCCGTCCAGCAGAAACTTTTCCTCCTTTTGTTAACATCGCCTCTCGGAAAATTATAACAAAATAAAAAAAAACAACAAAAATAGAAAACTATCATGGGCGAAACAGGAGATAGTGCTTTTCGAATTTCCCTGAGTTCACTTTATTATCCTTGGCAGAGGCACATGTGCAAACATTTCAAACATTTGGAAACTCCGCGACTCCAGTGTCCGTCACACACAGGACACAAGAACTAAATTTTCAAAAAAGTAGACTCGCGCCCTAGGTTACCACATTTGTCTCCCAATGGTTGTTACAGGCATCTAAAAGACGCAACACAGGACTAAGTTTTAGTAAACAACGGCCCGAAATCAGGTTTCATAGCCATCGTAAAAAGACGTCGTACAACGCTGAGATGATGTCTTGAGTTAACGCTACTGGTTCTGTCCTATTACATTTTACACTTCAGTAAACACGCCCAAAGAATATCACAAAGGAGCGATTATTCCAAAAAATCTCGACCGAGATATTAGCACCCCAGAGAGAAGGCCGAGCTCTGTTGCTGCACAGAAAGTTTTTACACAGTAGAAACATACCACGTGAACACTTCGGTCGACTTTCGTTGTCATTTTGCCGATGCATGTAGTAACTAGTCACGTGCTAGCGGTTTCCACTGAGATTAAGACCTATCCGTCGGGTTGGGTGACTACCGTAAGTAGTTCAGTTAAATCTCACTTCTGTAGTTTACCAAATTCGAGTCCGTTATTTCAGCTGTTAGCATCGCAATTTAGTATTTTTATTGCGCCAATATGAAAGCATTTGACCGTGTATTCTGGTCTTGTTTATAAATGAGTCTATTGTACAAATGAATGAAGGGGGTAGTTTCTCAAGAAAATGTGGTTGCTGTGTCGGTGGGGAAGTAGTATACAAAAATTTGGTTTTATCAACGGAGTTGATACTGTAAATTGGCCACCGTACAGAGATTCTAAAAGCTGACGTTTCGAGCGTTAGCCCTTCGCTCTGACGAAGGGCTAACGCTCGAAATCGCAATCAAGGCAGTTTACTTTGTGTACTATACATCGAGACTGAAACAGGGTTGGTTTGTCATTTGGTCTTGAAAAGATTGTGCCTAAAGTGCTGAGTGGTTTAAAACCAACTTTGACTCCGTTGTTGCGTTGCACTCTCGGCACTCTTTCTGTTACGCCTTTCACGTAGGGTAGGACAACAAATGGTGTTGTTACTTCATTTATAGTGTTGATAGTGTTGGAGTCGCGATGCCTGGCTTTGCGAGCGGAGTCAAATTTCTTGATAAGTTGCAAGGGATATTTACTATTCATCAAGACTTTGATAACATGTTGCTTTTCTTTGCGTTCCCTGTATTTGTTGACGGGATTTTCTCCGCTCCATCAAGGAGTGTATTAACTACTGATCTTTTGTGTTGAGTTGAGATAATGAGAGTTGAAATCAAGATATTTATCACCGTGTGTCCGGTTTCGGTACACGTGGACCTGTACGCGACCATTTGCTCTAACTGTTGTAGTGTCTAAAAAGGAGAGACCGTTGTCTCTTTCAACCTCACCAATATTTGCATGTGTGGGTTAATAAAGTTAAGGTGGGCATGGAACTCCTGCACGAACTAATCTGGCAGACAAACGTGGCTGCCATCGACGTACCTATACCACCATCTTGGAGGGTGGGCGGTCGTGGAAATTGCTCTTTCCTCTACAAACTCCATCACCAGATTGCATGGCTATGGTTGCACTCACATGCAAGCGAGCCCATGGCGCAGCCAAACGTTTGATGATGATGTTCATTTTCATAAGTGAAATAGCTGTTCCGCAGAAAGAACTCTAACAATCGCATTATGTTACCCTTGGAAACGTTAGTGCGCTCTATTAGGTTCTGCGGAACAGCTATTTCACTTATGAAAAGGAGCATTTTCATCAAAGGTTTGGCTGCGCCATGGACTCGCCTGCAACTGTCTTGATTGCGATTTCGCAATAGACCAATTTCGATATATTAAAATTCAGTCGAAAACAAAAGGTATCATCTCGAGGCTCTGGGGAATAAATAGAAGGATTTGTATGAGTTTATTCCCCAGAGCCTCACGATGATGCCTTTTGTTTTGGACTGAATTTTAATATATCGAAATTGGTCTATTTGGGTTTCGGATTTGGATAATAAATAGCTTATTAAATGTTTTGGTATGTAGTATCATTGCTGAGTATTTTACTTGTTTGCATTTTGACTCGCCCTAGGGGGCTCGTCAAAATACTGCAGAACTCGTAAAAATACAATTTTGATTTCACCCAGCGATACTACACATCAAAACATCTAATGAGATATATTTATTTCTCCATTCTCCTTAAATACACATAATGCATTTTTTAAATTTTAAATTCTTGAAGCTACCCATGAGAAATTAAACTTCCCAATGGTCCACTTAAGGACATTCACGCCCATTGCTACCGCGCATTTTTTCGCGCATGTCACGCACACGTGATGCATCGCAGAACACAAAGTTAAACACGATGCTAAAGGTGCAAACATTTTCCACAAGAATAGAACGGGAAAGCATGTCGCATTATGGGATAGCTGTGGACCCCAGGTCTTCTCGAAAATGTCACCCAATGGCGTGACAGTGCGAATAGACAATCGCTTTGAGAACTTCGCAGCGATTTTACTCTCTTGAATGCTCGGTGACCCCCATTTTTCTTTCCGTAGAGCACTTCCTTTCCTGATTTTGTCCATTTTAACGAGAAAAAAAACTGTACGTGAAAAGTTACAAATATATCGCTTTTGATGCTCTCGTGCGACCGAAGTTTTCTTTCTTACACTAATACGTATCGTTTTTCAAGGTCTATTTCACCTCACAAAAAACATCAGCTGCAAAAGTTTGTTTAGTTATATTAGTTATGTTGAATTGAGTACATTTACCTGATGTAATTTTCACTAATGTAGCTTCTAAAAGTGCACCTCATGATCTCGAAAATGAGCACGGTGACCCCCCACTTTTTGGCAAAAGTAGACGATTACCTTTCTGCGTGGCGAGTTTTAAAAAATTCTGTACGTGGGAACGTTTTGGGAGCGAACGTCCTTAAACAAATAGATTCCATGCTGTTATGCAGCTGTTCTGTAACAGGTCACAGATGAGTTCAAAATGTGGTAAAAACAAAAAAGTGGCATAAGTGTGTCACTGATGTTCTTACCATATTTTGACATCTTCTGTGATCTATTACTGGAGAGACGCACAGCAATATGGAATCTACTGGTATTTGTTTTATACACTAAAGAATTAAAAGTTTTTAATGATGACATCAGCTATGCATCTGTCCTCTAATAGGACACATTAAGGTGCAGAATATTCAAAGCACATTTGCACTTTAGCACCTATTTTGTCCATCATTAGACAAGAGAATCTTGGCTTTTAAGAAATTCTTCATTCCTTTCCTTGTACATCACTTTTGATATTATCATCACTTTTAATTTTCAAGTGCAATTCTGATTTCACCCAGTAACACCTCTTTCTGCTCACAAATCTGTGACTGGAATAAGGTGAAAGATGAAAAATATATATTACTTCACCTATTGTAACACTAAGTAGTTTTGGCTTAAGTCTAAAATAGCTAAGCACAAATTAGCACAAGGAGGTTACCATGTTGATCAGTTGAATATTCAGCTACAAATTATCCATTATCTACATTTTAGAAGTCCATAGAGCTGGACCATCATGTATTCTATGGACTACGGTTAAGTGAAATTTACCTACCCAGTCTTTTGTCAGATACTTGACCTTGCAGCCTGCAGTAAATTGCATCCTCACATTTAAAGCACAATTGCAAAATTATTATGGTTTCCACCTTTCCGTAATACTCGCTTAGGAAATGATTTTGCTGAGGGCTGGTTTGTTTTCCGTAACATATAAAAGCACAACTTTCTGCTGTTGTGCCCAAAACAGACTTCAAACCCAAGACTACCCAACATTGATACAAATTGATCCTCGTTTAAATAGCGTGAATTTTCCAAACACGCCAGTGGTAGAACAATGAACAAGTATCCTTCATGTACAATGAGTTCTTGACATTTTCGTAACATTTCCCCTCGCTTACGAATATCAGCTTCGAAGTTAACAACCAAACTCAAAACAATGACGTCATATTCTTTGGTATCTTTCAATGTTAAGAAATCTGCTCGTATGACTTGACTATTTTGTGGATTTAAGTCAATAGGTGTGCACTGAATCCATTTACTCTGCTTCTGATAGTTGTTATCTAACGCACCAACGTCTAGCACTTTTAATTGTTTCTCTGCCGCGGGCCGCACATTGAAAGCTTTCAGCTGTTTTACCACCCACTTTGCTGAATTAAAACTTCCATGGTGAGCTTCTCCGAGTTTTGAGGCCTGTTGATAAGCATTTATCCCTCCTATTTTTTCTCTTTTTGCTTTGAGAGCGGCGATCCTTGAATCTTTGTCTTCTTTGGGTATTAATGAGTTTTTTTGTAATGCATCAATCCTTTTGTTTAAAGTGTGATATTCAGCTATTAGTTTCCTATCTTTCTTTGAATTAATTTGCACAACGGCCCTTTTCGGTGTCTTCTTCTTTTTACGATTCCTTCGTTTACAACGCTGTCCCATTTCATTATGCGTTGCAGAAATATTGTCAGGACCCTCACCCACTTGGTCCGCCATTTTGATATCAAAGGCGAGGGTACTAAGCTGCTTCGTACCCTCGCCTTATCCTCTTTGCTGTCTCCTTGATCAAAATGTCGGTGAGTTGAGTAGAATGGCAGACACAATCCAAATAATTATCTTCCATCCTTCCAAGTTTTCGTTAGTAATTTATATGAAATAAATGGAAAACTACCATTATATGGTTCAAAATAGTTTTGGAGCTCATCCAGCCAATACCTAGAATGTCATGACTTGACTAAGGGAAGTAAGATTTCTTGTCGTCATTTTGGGGTATCATGAGCAAACCTCTAGCTTGAGAAGATTGGCAGCAAAGCATTGAACTTTCGTTTCATCTTAAGTGCTTCGTTTTCCATTTCCTGTAAATTTGAATTGTTTTTAGTTTTCTCGAGCTGAGTTTTTGGTAAGAGGTTGTCAACAATAAGAGATTCGATTGTCTCACGTTATATTTTGATTTTTAGAGCGACAAAACAGCAACAATTAGAACAAGGAAGTTCTTAACCAACCGGCTGCTTAGGCGGAAGCAAATGGTAAATTTGATTTGTGTAGAACGTGAAGCATGCGGGAGAAGTGTTATGTTTTTTTTTTTTGCCGTAGAAACTAATGATAAATCAAGGGCTGTTCACATCATTGAGAGGAATAAGATCCAAGCTTCTGTCACTGGAGATATCAAGTTATCACATTTTTAACTTTCACACTGTATATCATTCAATTCTGCAAGTTATTGCATCTCCCTTGCAGAGTTTATACCCTATGATTTGACCAGGTCAGTGGGCACATTCTACAGCATGGCCTGTCTGGCTTAATAATATGCATTCCCACAAGTAGTAATGACCAAAAGGCATAAAAAATAACTTCATTTTTAGAAAAGTACTGCAATGTATTTTTTCCGGTATGGTTTAAGGCACAAGCATTTGAACTAAAAAGGGCATAACTTACAGAGTGATTTCCTGCATTTCTTTCGAAGCCATAAATTTAGGATGGCATCAACAGTTGACAACTCTGTCTATTCCACTAAGTTTGTTATCTGTGCTTTCCTCTGTCTTCCTCTTCCTTTCTCCTGTGGAGTTCAACTTTGTCTAATAAAGTTCACCATTGGTTAACTGTCCTGATTGTGAGTTGAAGGTCAAGGCCACCTTATTATTCAAACCGCTTTGTCCTTATTTACAGTGACATGGGCGGAGGGGTTGGCGCAGTGGTAAGATCTCTGCCTTCCAACCCTAGGGTCCCGGGTTCCATTCCCGGTTCTGCCGAGAGTGGAATATTTGGCGACCTTCTTTCCCGCTGAAGTTCACTCAGCTTTCCATCCTTCCGAGGTCGGTAAAATGAGTACCAGCATGCATGGACTGCTTAGAAGCGGCTGCAATTTGCGCCTGTATATGCTTTCAGTCCGCCCAGTCCGCTGGGGGTAAACTGATCATTGTAAAGCGCCTTTGAGACGTTTGTGATAAAGGCGCTATATAAATGCACGACTTTACTTTACTTTTACATGACATGGTAACCCTGCCTTTCCTCTATTTTTCTATTTGTATCTATCTCTTCTTGGCTACAGACTGACAAAATACCTCAAAGACAAAAACTTTAATTTTAGAACCCTTTAGTTATGTTGTCCAAAAGATTTGACTGTTATAACTTGCTTATTATTCACTGGACTATAATGCATTAGGTTGTAGATATACTTCACCCTGGAAGACCCAACGTCTCAAAAACTGAAGTGCGTGAGAAGTTAGCAAAGCTCTACAAAACTTCAGCAGATTTTATATTCTGCTTTGGTTTCAAGACAGTATTTGGAGGTGGAAGGAGCACAGGATTTGCTCTGATATATGACTCCTTGCATCAGGCGAAAAAAATTGAACCAAAGTATCGTCTTGCCAGAGTGAGTAGAAACGCCCATCTTAAACCAGCCTTCTTCACAATTTTTTTGAAAGCGATAAATTACGAAAATTGAATCTATAGGCTCAGTTAATCCTTTCCATAATTGCCTCTGTGACCAGGGCTAGAAAAGAGTTAAAATTCTAACTTGCCCATCAGACAAGCAAGCTTCATGACCCATATGCCCAGAGCATTTTTACATCTTTTGAGTGTTTAGAATCTTGATGTCTGTCATTTATATTTAATTGAATGAACTTGCCCAGGGGGCAAGTGGTCAGAGAAAGTAGCTTGCCCAAGCATTAAAAATCTACTTGTCCCGGACGACCGGACAGGGGTTTTCTTGAGCCCTGGTAACGCCAGATAATTTTACATGAGGGTTGAAAGGTTTGCTCCTCAGTGGAGGCGGCTTCAGGGCTGAAGTGGTTAATATGATTAGCATATGCAGTTTTATGCTAATGATGTCAAACGCCAGCTTTTAAATTTTATTCAGAGGGCTACAGAGGTCTAAAATAAGTAAAGAAATGGGGAACAATACGAAAGCCTTGTATCAATAGTAGCAAACTGAATATATTAACCCATGGATCCCTGAACAGGGGCCCATTTCTCAAAGGTCCCAAAAACTTTTCGCACTCTGCCAACCGTTTGTTTTGGAAAGTCTATCTTTTAACACGTTTCAGGGTGAGACGAAAATGAAAAGATGAGGTTGCCCTTCGGGCAAGCTGTTACTTGTAGTTACTAGCCCGAAGGTCTGAGGAGGTAGCCCGAAATTAAATTGTTTATAAAATATATTTCGGTCGCTTTTGTAAGCAGAAAAAGTCATGACGTTATTTACGGACGCGGTGCAAAACGTTGTCACGCTACGATAATTTGGCCTCATAACATTATCATTTTCTCTCAGGAGCTTTCTGCTACACACTTTTTGGTATAAAAGCTCAATTTATCATCAGAAAAGGGGAACCAACGGTGCTTGCCCATTGGGCAAGCTACGATAAGAAAACGCTAGCCCGACAAGTCATTCCACTAGCCCCGGGCTATCGGACAGCACTTTCGTCGCGCCCTGCGTTTTCAAGGCAACAAAAAGCAAAATGACTGCTAAGGTCGACGATTTAAGTCCTTTTTCATCTTTGAGATACAGAGGGAATTTTGACACAGGGAAATGACCCTAAAAGATTTGGGACTTTTTAGAAATGGGCCCCAGGCCTCCATTAATGAGTAAAATCATCCGGCATTAGACAGTGTAAAATCTACAAAGTTTCACTCCTGGGTTTAAAGGTTGCTAACACATTGAGTCCTGAAGCATCCCCTATTGATGAGTAAAGTCGACTGGCGTTAGACAGAAGAAAATCGAATTTAAGTATCACTTCTAGGAATCAATGGGTTTGAGGGGACAGTTTCTGAATAGATGTAGAGGTTGTTAACTCATTAGAGAGCTTTAGATTCTACGACGAGGATGGAGAACGAGTACGAGTTTTGACTGCCCGTTTTTAGCGAAAATACTAAGGAAATTTATAACCTGCACGCTTAATCTTACTCTTTGTTAGCAGTATAGGTTGCTCAGTTATTCTTATTGCTGGTAACTGAGCCTTTTTGCTCATCAAAAAAAAGACAAAACTGCTACCGTGTTGTTGACTTGTTTTGATTCTACGACATTTTTGCAAAACCTCATACTAAAATGATGACGACATCACGTTTTTCCCATCAAAATGATGCTGGTTTGCGCTTGCTCACTGTTGTTCTATGAGAAAATATCTTACTCTGAGTCGTTCTCATCGTAGAATCTAAAGCTCTCTATTGACTCCTCAACTACCCCACTTTGACAATTGAAATTGTCTGGCATTAGAGTAAAATCCACGTTAAGTCTCACTCATAGAAGTGGATGGGTTAATCACATCAAAAATGTTCATAGTAACCAATTTATTACTTGATAGCTATGAACAAAACCACAACAGCTATAATCAAAAGACTGATAATCAAAGACAAAGGTTGTTTAGAAATTTGCTTATCAAATTGAAAACTGTGAATCAAAGAAAAGGTAAGGATCAAAAGCTGAAGGCTTCATCTTGGTTAATGTCTGAGCCCAAAAGTAATGAAACTAAACCAGAGAGGTCACAATTATTACATTCAGTTGTTGGAGTTTATTGACGAGTGACATGTGTTGTTTTCTGGCCCATCTATTCAGCATGGTCTTTATGAAAAGGCAAAGACATCACGCAAACAAAGAAAAGAGAAAAAGAACCGTATGAAGAAGGTCCGTGGAACAAAGAAGGCCAAAGTTGGTACTGGAAAGAAGGTTTGTCTCCCAGTTTAGGATAAAATGTTGTTTATGTTTTGGTTGGCGATACAATACAATTTCTTTTCGTAGAATTTGCATCATAAGAGGTTAGTTCCCAGAGGAGAGACAGGTTATTGTTCTTGCTAACCAATGTGGTCACCATGTTCTCACATGCAAAAATAGGTTGCTTCATAACCATTTTTGCAATAACCAAAGTTGCAGGTTGCTGAAAACTAATTGCCTGTGATATTTCAGCTCTTTGGCACGAGTGACGGCTGGATGCTTGAGTCCTTAGGCTGGTCTATGGGTATGTCCCACTGGGCTCTCTGTCACCCAAAGAAAAATTTCAAATTTCAAATTTTCCACCTGAAAGACATTCGTCTATGGGTATGTCCCACTGGGCTCTCTGTCACCCAAAGAAAAATTTCAAATTTCAAATTTTCCACCTGAAAGACATTCACCAGTGCGAGTACAAACAACATAATTAAATCAATATTGAAAGGTGTGAATGTATGTTATAATATGCTCTAATGGTCAATGTCATGCCATGAAGTGCTTCGTAACTTATGCTAATCATATTTTGGAAAGTTAAAATAACAGTAGACCACTTTCATCAAATTTGCAAGGCTTGTGCATACAGCTCAGCTGAGATCTCGATGGGTGTTACACACCTTGGTTGTAATTGGACTGTTCGAGATAACATCCTTGTCCAGCAGTTATCCTAGCTTTAAGACCTCATTGAAAAAATTTCTTCTCGATAGGACACTAAATTAAACTCGCCTACCCGCTATTATTTTATGGTTTATGATCTACTGTACCAATTGTGGTGCCCAGTGTTAATAAGCTCTTAGCTTCTATTGCGTATCCTCACTACTGTTATAATATATAAATATATACATTCTTACTGGTTGATTTTATCATGATTGTAAAGTTTTGTGTGGCAAAGTATATAAATAAAAATCTGAAAACTAGTTTTTCTTCATGCCATGGTCAGCTCATCCAATCATGTTGTTAATAATTTCCAGTGTCCACCCCAAATATTATGAGCATTCACCTGCACATGCATTGTCAGAGACATTTGATTCTCCTATTGCCCATTCAAAAAATGATTGAATAATATTTACTCTTGTCCATGCCAGCCAATCTAGGTTGTGTTAAAAGGTCACGGTACAGGTGTATTGTTGTTGTGCCTGTTACATTCTTGGGAGTAGCAAGCATGGTTACCTTGTTTGAAATTTTATCTACATCGCTTTTTGTTTTTGTCTATCCTGCAGGCAGACTTCTTGGCCACGCATTTGGATGATTGGCCATCTGGGAAGCTTGTAGCTTGTTTTCTTCTTTTTGCAGTTTATTGCAGTGAATACTGACGTTGTTTTTCTTTTTGATTTCAGTGATGCTGTGCTGTCATTCTATGTAAAATGATCAGTTTTGGGATATTAAATAAGTGATTGAAACGATCTGTCTTTGTCTTTCACTTTCTTTTGTAATATTGTAAAATGTAATCGACAGTCTCAAGTACTTGAAACTTTCCAAGATTTTGCAGTCTAAATCTTTTATTCATTTGGCCCATCACAGTTGTCTTGCTACTGTCCAGTGGTTATGTTTGTGGCTTCTGAGAATCGTGCTGGAGGTCAGGGGCTGAGAATGCCTGGTGAACTGTCGAATCACTCTGGTTCAACAACAACCCAAGGGTGTCACTAACAGATTTTACTCCAACTGTAGGCGATTTTTCACTGATTAGTGGGAACACGAAATGGTTAACAACATGAACGTCATCTCAAAACCATGTAAAAAATTGGTTTTATTAAACAAGTTGATAAGGGCAAATTAACCACCGTAAAAAAGCTTTGTGAGCTGACGCTCGGAGCGTTAGGGCGAAGTGACAAAGGACGAATATAGGTCGTTCTGACCCAGAGTCGATCCGCCCCACAGAATTCTGACGACCCTTATATGATGGCTAACCAACCCTAACCCTAATTTGTTAACACTAAAAATAAGTGCTTAGACACAGTAATACGTGGGGTATATCGACTCGGGGGCGGAACGACCGGTTACTCGAAGGACTTAACGCTCGTTGGTTATTTACCCTGGTCAAGTCGTTTGTTAAAACGCTAAAATATTGAGTAAATGACGTAACTTTTCCCTAGATCCAGCGTTCTGAGGTCCAGTCAGTCAGTTTTGAAGTTGACTATGGTGAACCGTGAAATCCAAAACCTACACTCAAAGTAAAGAGTCTTTGGATAACAATCAAAGTTCAAAATTTTGTCACACAAAATGAATGGGGGGGAAGGTTGTCGGGCATGGAGTGGGGATTTTGATTTTGATTTTGATTCATTAAAAAAAATTTAATTTCCCTCACCTGGGACAATATAATTGGTCAAAATCCCCACCCGGCAGCGGGTGAAAGTGGTTGAATGTCCTTCGTACGATCAAAATCGCAACCCTGGCGACAGACCCAACGATCAAACTCCCGTCGTTATGCCGACCCCCCTTCCTCGAGCTTAACATTGGTAGGTGCATTAAGCAAGCACACTTTCAAAATCTGAAGGAAGAAAAGGAAGTGATTTTTTTATCATACTACCACTCCTAAGAATGTAATCCCTTCAAAGCGGAGCTTCGCAAGCGCGGAGTACTATTGATAAAAAAATGTGCGAGAAAATTTGGTTTTGGTCACCGTACTACCGTCCACCCCTCCATGTATGCATGTATGCCAATGTGAACCCGCGCTTTTTGGCGGGTTGTTGCATAGCCAACTGCGTTTGACACTGCAGTTCAATCAAAACAAAGAGAATTTTAAAAGACAGCGAAACACATAGCAAATTTAATAATAATAATAATAATAATAATAATAATAATAATAATAATAATCAATACTTGTGTTGGGTTACAATACTTTGAGGTTGCGCGGGAGACAGAGTCGAAAGCCTTGTTGAATTGCATTGTGGGATTGTTTTTGGGCACGCATTTTCATCACTGCGTGCGCCAGGGTTTGTGCTACTCCTTGAAGTCCTTGAAAAGCCCCGGAATTTAATTTTGGACTTCAAGAGCGCTTAAAAAGCCCTTGAAAAAAAGGATTTTGTGGAAAACTCCTTGAAAATTACTTGAATTTTTGCTTGGGTGAAAATTGTTGAAAATTGTATCATGCTAAGTTCAAAAATTGAGCCCAAAATTGAGTATTAGAGAAACATTAAAAGTCCGTGCGTGCACTTTGCTTGCAGGATGTGGTAAGGAATGTTAAGGTAGGCTTTTTCAGCAAAGAAAACACTGAAACACTATGCATGGCATAGAAATCGTCTTATAAAGACTCCTTGAAAACTCAATTTCTGGTTCTTGAAAACTCCTTGAATACTCCTGGAATTTTATAAGACAAAATCCAGCACGAACCCTGGTACATCGAGTGCAAAAGCACAGATCCGTAGCTCTCAATGCGACAAAGATACGGCCGCTTCATTTTTTTTATAAGACTTAAATTTGTCTGGCATTTTTGTGGAGCGCGTAATTCGAAGAAACTAGAAGCACTAAACAAGAGAATACTTAGATTTATATTTACAGATTACATGTCCTACTACGATGTTCCGGCTTCTAACTAGAGACATCTGTATGCAATGAGCGCATTCCAAAAAGTTCCTCATATTACGGTATAAAACCTCTGGTTTTTTAAAATGATTTTCCTGCTTATATGAAAAATATGTTCTCGATCACTGTACTCCTGTCTTCTTGTTATGTTCTTCGCGGAAAAAAATGCATTCTGTCCCTTAGTAAACTTAACACAACCAGTTAATGGTCTTAATTTTTTTTTGTTACTTGTCAGCTATATGGTGAAATGAATGCGCTACCTGATTTTATCCGTACCACTGAATTTACAGGGTTTGAATTCTCCTTTTTAGTAAAAAGAAGAATTCAGAGCCGCATTTCCGTTTAGCCGCTTCTCTTTTTTTGCATCTGTAATTATAATATATTTAGTTATGTATGCGTATGTGTTATATATTTTAGCTTTAACCCTTTGGCTACTAGAGATTTGGCCGAAAAACACGTTTTGAAGCTAGTTGAGGGGTTTTTTGGTCACTGTCGTGCTGTTTAAGAGCTAAATCTCCCTACAAACCCGTTTCCAGGTTGTACACTCCGCGGCCTTTTCAGCCAGGTGCAAAATAAGCGCTTGCAAAGTTCGGGCATGCGCAGAAAACAAAATTTCGACAGTTTTTGGGTTTAAAAGTAGCACAACACTTTCGACTTTCACTTTTCGCTTTCTCTCCTTCCCTCTCTTTTCGCTTTTTTTGCCTCATTTTTTTTTTAACTTGCTGGGCATTTGGTAGGCTTTATTTTGGTGGGAAGAGTTTCTGAGAAACCTTTCATCATCTTAGAATTAGGTGCTGAGAAAGGTAGGTGGGTAATGGAGAAAGCTTTTCATGGAGATTTTCCAGGTCAGTGTTACATGGTTTTTTGGCCGTTTCTCCAGTTTCTTTGACTGAATTGTGCTCATTCTGGTATAGTTTGAAAGATCTCTTTTCCCTGCACAAGTTATTGGACAAAGCTGTTCCTGACCGTTGAAAGTGATGACGTCACAAGGGGTAGATGGGACCGAGGATAAAGCTGGACGTATTTTGCCAGATAGTAATCAAAGGGTTAAATGTAATGTCTCGAAGATATTTTCTCCTGTAGCTACTTAAATTCAAGAACAAATACAGAGGATATTACATGGTTGCGCTGCGCTCACTCGTGAAATATTTTTCAACTCGAGAAGAGAAATTTCGTATCTCCAAGCGGCCATGAAATATTCTATTTATTATATAAACACCAATGAAATACTAAATCATTCCACGAAAAGCATCGAAAGGCGCGATTTTCATTTTTACCACAATTGCTTATAATCTCGCAATCTGATTGGCTAATTTGTCGTTATCGATAAGAGTCTAGACAACGCTGCTCGCTTCATGCTCGCGTCAATTTGCCACGCAATGCAATAGCCAATCAGGAACGCTCATTTTGGAAAATAAACCCGTTATATCATATTGCGAGAAAGTTATAGATAACGCTTGCTCTTTTTTCATGTCATGATTTTGGTCACGCTCTGAAATAAACACTTCTTTGGCGTTGAATATTGTGGTAAAAAACAAATCGAAAGTGGTTCCACAACATTTTGACCACTGTGATGACGAATATCGTTGTCGATAAGAGTACAGACAACGCTGAACCACTTTTGATTTGTAAAAATGTAACCATAGCAACAGCGATCTTTTCACGTGTGAAATAAACGTTATCTTCACGTGTGAAGATATGTTTTCTCGCGGAAGCTCACTTGGTATTTCATTGGTGTTTATATAACAAAAAGCTTTTATGTATGTTACCTTTAGCAATGCGCATGCGTACACTTTGTAATCCGCGATCCTAGGGCGTACCATATGGAACATACAATAATTAATTCGACGAATATTAAAGCGATCGAGATCTTACGTTAAATAGACAAGGGCGGAGTTGAGCTGTGAGTACGAAAGGGATCTGTCTCATATGGTTTAGGGGCCGACATTTCTCTCCCTCACTGCCTACCGGTGGGTAGAGGTAGGTACTGAAAGCAGCGAAGCACCAACCACGTCGCAGGCTCTGGTAAAGCGACGCGCGGGCCGAAATCTCGTGCTCAATCGTCAAGGTACGACGCTCTGGCGCGATGTCCAGGAGGTACCGCTACTATACCTTTTCCTCTCTTGTTCAAAAATTTCGTCAGCGCATGCGTAAATGTTCTGGCGCTCCGATATGTACCAAGCCACAAACGATGCCAGTTTTTACAAGGAACTGACATTTCAGTTGGTTCTACAGGCATAAACATTACGTAAGAGTCGTGTCTAGTCTTCTCGCACAGGACTTCTCAAGACAGAGGTGAGAGATGGTTTCATGCAGACTGGGGCGCCTAAATTGCTTTGTTTCAAGAGTGAAGTTGTCTCTTTGGCCTTTCTGTGGATGAATTGCAGGACGTCGTACCGATACAATTTGGGCAGGTTTTGAAAGTTTTTGACAGCTTTTATTTAATATATATTAATGACATAACCCGTATTACCAAGAATATGGAATTGAGGCTCTAAGCAGATGACACAACCTTGCGCCCTTGGAATTCTACATCAATAGCGACCTGGCGAGATTATCACAATGGCTTGAAGATAACTACCTCACCATCCATGCCACTAAGAAGCAGGCTATGATTGTTGGCAAATCCAACTATAATTATGAGCTCACCTTAAAGTCAACCGATTGACAATAAGCTCACTTTTTTACACATATTAAATTGGTTCTAAGTAAAATTCATGCAAAGATAGCCACCTTGCGCAGAATTAAGAATTTTATTGACAGCGACACCGCGCTGAAACTATACAAGTCGTATATTCTACCTCATTTTGACTATTGTAGCCCTCTTCTAATAGGAATTAATCAAACTTTATCTGATAAGTTAGAAAATGCCAGTTATTACGTACTTAGAACTCTCTTCAATCTACCTAGGTCTATTAGTTACGAGCAGATCTTGTTGCAGTATAATTTAGATTCTATTAAGCATAGGCGCCTGGTCCAATCTCTGACAATTGTATACAAAGGCTATCCCAATTACATAAGCAATATGTTTAGAATCAAAAACTGTGCTTACAGTCTTCGCGGAAATGGTAGCAGACTCGATCAGCCGGCCCCAATACTAGTTTTAAACACAGATCTTTTTCGTATATTGCGTGCCGCCTCTGGAACAATATACCTTTGCATGTTAGGGAGGCTCCAAATCTTCAGAATTTTGTGGCCAAACTAAGTGTCGTTGTAACTGTGGCTCTAATTAGATTCTATTTTAATTAATAGTATGGATAGTTAATTTTATTATAGATTAAGGGTGTAATCCACGGACGATCTCAACATGATACAATTAACAATAATTCCATGAGCGCGGGTTGGCTATAATCATCTCATATCCAACAAGCGCGAGTGGAATAATTGCTTTATTAAAAACGCACCCAAAATATAGAAAACTAGACTAAAATATAAAAAAAAGGCCCAAAAAATCACGCATATGCTTGCCGTGTTTGTAGATTATGGTATAATGGCTCATAACCCATGATGGCTTAACCAATCAAAACTCTCGAATGCATTATCCAATGCTTCTTATAAACGATAACTTCCAACGTTCAATGATTGAACCTATAAAATTAATAGGAATTTATAGCAAAAGTATATCAGTTGTCATTATATTATCCATAACCTGCTTTTGTTAAAAGGATGGCAAATCTGAAAAAAAAAGGAGTAGATTTTTTGGTAGTAGAGCAAATTTCAATTGAGTGTCAAAAGTAATTAGAATTGCTTTGGTTTTGCATTACTTCACTCACTGATTGGCTCAAAGTTCTCGCGCCACTTTTCCAACCAATCAGAAAAGAAACCAAAGCTAATCGTGGCTCGCACGTGCACATTTTCCCGCGCTTTGTGTAGGCTACGTGTAATTATTTCGAGTTTTGGTTGGTTTAATGGATTGTCTCCGTCTTTTTTGATTGCCCAAAGTTATTACTTTGGTTTTGGTTTTACAACACTCGATTGAAACTCGCTCTAATCGTTTGCCCCCTCTCACGTTACTTTCTTGGGAACTATGGAACCCATAAACTGTTCGAAGGACCGTTCCAACTCAATTACTTACGGCAACCCCTATCTTCTGACGGTTAAGAGGGTTCTGTAATTCAGTGGTGGCAATTGATGAGAAGTTCCTCATCTTGCAGGTTAATTTTGGGTGTTGACAAAACAAGTATTCGCCAAAAAACCGAAACCTACGAGAAACAAATCTGCCATTTAATTTTCTGCCTTTTCACAAATATTTCAATAATGTGGTTACTCTACAAACGATTCATATAATTTCTACTTAATGTGCTTGAGAAAAACAAATTCCTCAAAAGCTCCTTCCATGAATTTTCTCGGGCCAACACATGCAACTGGACTCGTCCTTTCCTCCCAAACGAAAAGAAAGGACTAAGTAACGATATTCCTTTAAAAAATTCTCATCCCCGAAACGGTTTTTCTTTGGCAGCTCAGTATATTAAAAACTCTCCAAATTTAGACTGCAGCACGTTCCGAGGCACCTGTTTCTACTTAAAAATTAAGGTTCCGTTAGCCGCATGACCTTATGAAACAACTTATACCCCTACTTTAAGACACTGTTGTACACCCAGTGAGTATTTTTTGATCCTTTTCCTACATGATTTTTATTGAATTTATAAATTTTTGAAGCTACTTTAACACTGTTTTTGATTGGCGGAGGCATGCACAACACTTGCCAAGAAAGTTGTCCTAATATAGACGGTTCATGGTAACTCCAAGGTCACGTGACATAAAAAAAAAGTTGTACGCTGTATCAAGAGCTCCGGACTTGTAGGGAAGCCAACAACGGCCAGCCTGACTGAAAACTTTCTTAAGTCTTGAAAAATGTTTCAAATCCAAGCATTAAATAAATATTATCATTTGAGTGACTTGCTGCCGTAGTGAGTTGAGTTTGTGGATTGTGTGGGACTTCCCTCCCTATGGGACCCAGTTACTCATGTAAACGATAAAAAAGTGCGGCGTTCTCGTCTGCGCAGTGGAAACAGTGCCCGGAAAACTACATTGCCGACACCGACAAAAAGCTCGGTATCAGGTCAATGAGCCCCAACGCCAAGAAAAATTCTGCATCGGTTTAGAACTTGCAGATCATTTATGGAACATCAATTCTAACTAACGCACATTGAGGATAAAGAAATTGAGATCGCACAAATTAAAACGAACGAAACAACAGCTTTGATTTTTAAAAGTGAAAAAGCAATAGAAAAAATGCGTAGAAGATGACGG
This sequence comes from Montipora capricornis, assembly GCF_036669925.1. NCBI lineage: Eukaryota > Metazoa > Cnidaria > Anthozoa > Scleractinia > Acroporidae > Montipora > Montipora capricornis. Next base: position 3,675,614 of record NC_090892.1, read on the forward strand.
GGGATGCGTGGAAAACGCTGAGAAGTCAAATGCAATGAAAGGAGAATTTACCGAAACAGTTCGACATTCTAGCGCGTGCATTTTCAGTCCCTTATAAGGAACGCATCGACCTTTATTTCGTCATCGATGCAATTCGTCTTCTCAGAATCAGACTGTGCTAAGACGGAAAAGTTTTGCTGATATTCAAAGCGGTTTTGTGATTATTAAGTTTTCGTTACTGAAACGTTTTATATGTCATTTATGGCTGCCGTCAAGGAAGGTGAGTTAAGTATTGCGCTTTTTCGCAATCGTTCTTATTTTCGTTTCTGAAATGATCGTCTTGCATTTTTACACAGCCTCAAAGTTAGAGCCCGGTGAAATTGTACCAATACATCAGTTGCTACATCAGATTAATCCACTTGATGAACTTGAACCCGGCGAGATCAGACCGAATTATGTGGTAAGTCAAAAAGTCGAATATTTGGCTTTTCGACAGAGCACTGGCCGTACAAGTGCTTTTACACTGTGGAATGTTCCCGGGGAAAAACCTATCGAAGCAGAAGAGAAAACCAACAAACTGAACTCACATGTGATGTCTAGTCTGGAAACTGAACAGGGGACACACTGGTGCGAGCGGACGAGCGCTTCCAACACTGCGCCATCCCCACCCATATTAGGGCTATTTCGTACAACGGTTGTATCAAAATGTAGCTACGGGAAATGGATGTGGCCCTGCGACAGTTGCACAAAGCAACACAGCCCCTTATTTGCATAGCTAATAATCTCTCAATAATCTCTTGCTTGAAGAGTCTGCGCAAACGTCTCAAAGATGTGTAAGATATGAACTGTGTGAACCAATTAAGTTTTGAGTCTTCCACTGAATGCGCGCCGAAAACTCAGTATTAACGATTGCCGCTTTATTTTCATATTTGCTTTGTTCTTTTCTCAGCCTTACCCTAGAACGCATGCCCCGGCTCATGTCAATTCAGCTTACGGTGGAGTACAATTCGTTGCAATGTAAGTGACTTGTGATGTAGGAATGTGTGCCTGGCGAAGTGTTTGCGCGGGTTTGGATTTTCATGCGGATACAGGGAATTCATCTTTACGTCTTTTTTGGGTCTCTTAATGCCTTAAAGTTAATTTTATTGTTGCTATACCTTTACATACATTGCCCATAGGCTACAAGCCTTAATTAAATGATATCGCGTATACATACAGGTTCTTCATTTTATAACTAGAGAGGTGGGTGATAAGCTTCCTTAAGCGGCCTTCACACGGCAAATTTAAGTTTGCAAACTCGTGTTGGCAAACTCAAGTTGGTGTGTGTGTAAGACACAACAACAGTTGTCAAACATGTTGGCAAACTATTGGCGAGAATAGAGACAAGTTTTATTTGTCGCCAACAGTTTGCCAACGTGTTTGCCGCCTGGTTTTGTGCCGTTCACACACACCAACTTGAGTTTGCCAAACTTGAGTTTGCAAACTCAAGTTTGCCGTTTGAAGGCCGCTATAGAACAAGATGGTCGCCAAATCATTTTCTGTTCTTTTCATTTTGATAGTCAACAATGTTGGTCTGCTAAAATTCAGCCTGGTATTCCTGTCGCCAGATATGTCCCAGCTCAGGTGTGACTTAGTTAAATAAAGAAAAATACATTTTAAAATGTAATTGTGAGGTCATCTATTTCGAAATTCAGTTAAGTAATAACTTACAGAGCGACCGGGAAAACCATGAACACCTAAAATATGTCAGGAATGCTTTACGTTTTTTTGAGGACTTCAAGCGCCAATAACCGTTATTATTAATATACATTCGCGACGGCACCACATGTTGAAAGCAACAATTGATTCGGAGGGCCAGTGAAAGGACAAATACATGCACTGTTCTGTTTCTTTATGAGAAGTTTCAGAGCTTAAAAGACCAGAATCAGCTCAAATTAAACCAATTGCCCGGAAAATAAAAAAGCCGACAAAATTTTTGTGACGCAAACAGCAGTAAACACTATGCAGTTTAATTAGCGAGTGGACTTCGTATGCGTGATTGGACAGAAACAACATTCCTGACAATTCAGATGTTCACGGTTTTCCCGGTCGAATTGTGAGTCATATTTAGCTTAAGTTATTTTCTGGGTAACGGCGAATGAAATATCTATAAGATGAGTTCAACATTCCTGTTTAGTATAATTACGTAGGTGATTATTGAAAATGCTCTGCGCTGATTGGTTGCACTTGATGTGACTATCACGTGATCATCACCTAAGCGGGTTTTTCACAATGACCGCGAGGCGTTTTGTCGAGAAGGCACAAAGGGTTTCCTTTGCTTCTTGACAGTAGAGTCATTGTTTTCTATTTGATAAATGTGCTTAATTTTTTTGATATAACCTCACTTCTTTTCGGTAAGCAAGAGATATCATGTGACTTCTAAAAGAGAAAAAAGATGTTCGAATAAGGGAATTTCCATGCATGCTTTTATGACAAGCAGCTGCAGTCTGACGTTTCTCCCGTTTGCCTTTTCACGTAAACGCGAATATTCCTCTATCTTTACGACTATACTGGTCTATTGATTCAAGCCAATCTGTTTCTTTTTTAGCAGCCAGCCCCGAGTTTCCAAGCTCCCGTCACCAATAGCCAACAGAAGAAAATCCAAAGACTAGAAGAACTCCTCAAGTATGTATCTTAATCGATTAAATATAATCTGCTCTTCCATAGTTATAACAGAGCTTGCGATGACATCAGGCAAAGACTATCTAATGAAAATCTAAGAGACACTAGTGTCCTGGAATGCGAAATGTTCACTTCCGGTTGCAGTTCGCCTCTCATGAAAAACTTCTCCTTGCTGAGGCCGCGTGGAACGCTGAATGGAAAATCAGCCATAGAGGAATGTAGCTGGCGCCGTGTTCGCAAGCTCTAACCAATCTTATTATCAAACAATTGTGAAGTGAAGATATATTTTTTTACTTTCAATAGATTTAGAACGCTTCGAAACTTCGAAATTTATATGAAAATTTCATCGGAAGCAAGGACGCTCAACACGCATCTTTCAGCGCGCGCACTTTGCGCCACGCATTTCAGTTAAATGCATTACCGTTAGGAATCATTAAAATGACGAAGACTTAGAAAAACTCGAGGTTGGACGAAACTCAGTTCGAAATCGTGTAGATAAAGTCAAAAGGTATCATTCAAACACAGTTTTAGTTTTAAAGTTTCATCTACTTAAGTAGTTCAAAGGTGATGAATACGCGCAAGACAATGCACTTTTCAAAATTTCGTTGCATCGATTTTTAAGATCGGATTCTGTCGAAAAGTGTGTTTCACGAGACAAAATTTATCACATGCTTCCGTTTTTTGTACTGTACATGCTTGCCTCTACGGTAGGTGATCTGGCATAGCATACCACCTGACAAAATGTGCTTTTTTTTACAGAGAAACGAAAGATACCTTACAAAAGGAGCGCGAAGACTTCTCTGTAAAATTGAAAAAACAATCGAAAAAAATCAAGGATCTTGAGGCCAAAGACAAATTTCAAAAAAATAAGGTAGGAAGTAACTATGAAATATTTATTAACTTTGATACATCGTTTGTTCAAAATCTGTCACTTAGCTCCATTGACCAATAACAAGCTTTGAAGATCGCTTTTAAAAGAACTACAGTATAATGAAAGGATTTTTGAAATGACAGTCACCGTTGACGATGCGGAACAATTTCACTGTTCCTGTTTTATTTGCACTGGATGAGTTCTATGATCTCTTTCAATCACAGTTTATTTTGTTATATATCCATATAAGTGACTTCTCTAACAAGAGCTAAAGATGAAGTAATGAAGAACATTAAGTACTTTATGGGACAGCAAGTCTTAAAAGTGATATGTGATTCTCTTCACAGATCAAAGAGCTTAAAGAAGCAAAAGCCTTGGCCGAAGACATGTATGTCACAGTTAATCTTCATTTTGATAGTATTCAGTTAATTCGACTTGTTCTCGGAGTTGAGCAACTATAGTAAAGGTTTATCTACAAGACGTAACTCTTAAGCAACACAAAGTGCTGCATGCTTTTACAAATAGAATACATTTTATGTAATATTTTAGATATTTGCGGCAAATCAGTGTTGATAAGACTGCGAGCATGTTTGTGCTCTTACGGGTGTGTGGTGTTTCCCAGGAGCAACTGAAGTAAATTGGGACGAACGTCTTCATTCCGCATACGAGGGCAGCCGGATATCCTCGCGGACTTGCTGGTAGTGCGTATTTGTAATACGCGCATGTAGTATAATATACCTCAATACCATTTCTGTTGACCATTGTGAAGGTGGAAGAAAACTACCGAAGAAAAAGATGCTTTAAGTGCAATGATGCAATCTATGGAGAAAGAAGGATGTAAAATGGCTCGGCTTTTGAAGGTAAACTCTTAAACCTATGAATACCGTGATAAATAAGAATGAATAACTAACTAAATAAATAAATACCAGATGTCAAGTTGAGAAACGTCTTCATTTTCTAAGTTCATTTTTTCTTGAATTTTAAGGCCAAAGAAGACTCCCTCTCCAAAGCCGAAAGCAAGATTATTGCCTTGGAGTTAGATAACAAAGTTCTACAAAAAGAAAAGCATGAAGCAGACAACGAAATTGCACGCCTTAAAGCAGAATGTGAAAAGGTGAGTGAATGTAGGCCACAGGTACTACAACGACTTTCAAAATTTGTTCAGAAAGCGATTCACAGCCATAAAGCACTACAGCCCTGTAATACGAAGTTAGAAATCTCATTAGGGTACATTTCAAGCACGGCGCGAAAATTCCCCCTCCCCCTCACCCACGGGACAATGTTTGTGTTACTTCTATTGCCAACGAGCTTTGTGAACAGCGGTACGACATTGATTGGGGGGGAGGGGGAGGGGAATCCCGGAGAAGTTTGAAAACAATAAAAGTGTCGTTTTGCCAGTGTGCTCTGTTGGCAAAATGTCTCAACTACTTTTGTCCCCGATTGCCCGTCATTGAAGAATGTGATCTGCTTGCGTAGCGCAAATTCAGCTTCCGGAAATTCTTGTTTAGTTACCAATGTCAGGACGTTTTCGGCACAAGTTTCATGATCACGTAGACTAATGAGGCCTATTTTTCTATTTCCTCACCAGTTACAAGATCAAATGGTAGTCAAAGAATCGTAAGTTCATTTTACTAATTTCTTTTGTAACATATAACGTAGCGTAATAGTGACAAGATCCCATATTTAAAGAAGAAAGGCTAATCCGTATAATCATAGACCTTCTTCTTCTTCTGGAGCATTCAATAATTTTAAGAAAACTAACGGAGAACCTTTTTACTTTCCCTTAAGTGGTATAAATAATGCATAGCTTGAATACACCACTGTTGTTAGTTTTGACCGCTCGTTAATTCAGTTATCTGCAAGAGAGTGGAATAAACGATATTTATTTAACCTTAAGAAATCATCGTAAATTGGGTCTTACTAAGCACAGTTAGAGTGCTCATAATTGATATTTTATTTCTTCCTGAAAAGGGAAATATCAATAATTCATTTTAAAAAAGTATTTTTCTCTACTCAGAACTGCTGACAGGATAAATATCTTGGAGGACGAGGTGATTTTTTTGTCAATGTTCTATTATTGAAAAAAAAAAAAAAAAAAGCCAGTCTACATATAAAAAATACCGGAAACAGGATCCCATCTTCTATGTTAACCCTCTGAGTCAACCCTGTCGCTTATCTTTCTGTTTTTAGAAACACCTCCCAGGGGGTTTACCAACCTCGTCCAATAGCCAGGGAAAAGCGCCCTGGGGACGAGGTTGGGAGTTTACAAGTGTGTTTCACAATAGCCAATCATAAGAGACCTATGGTCCAGCCACTGATTACAACACGTGCAGCACACCGGAAACACGAACATCAGTTTCAAAATGAAGAAAAGATATAGCAGTTCTAAAAATATATATGTTATTTGCCAGCTGGGAGGTCCGTATAGCGAAAAACTGTGGGCTTTTTCAAGACCGAGGTCACAGTTTTCCGCTATACGGACCGACCCTTATCTGGTAAACAACTTAATTATTTTTTTCCTCTCTCTCCCTTCCTCTCTGAAATTACTGTTTCAATGACTCGCAACGCGCTTGATAGCGAATGCAGTGTTAAAGCGACTTACAAACTGAACGTTTCAAATTTGAATTCTATTTCCAAACCTCTTGACCAATAAAAAGTAACTTCTGCATGTAAACGGGTTCGGTGTCAAAGAAATGGAAATTTAAGGTCATCACACAAGCTCACGCAACCATGGCTAGGATTCCGCCCGCCGTGAGCAAGCCGGATAAGAAAATTCCGCCCGCTCCCGGAACCAATCAGATTGCAGGATTTGTAAAATTCCGCTCACGCACTGAGAAAAAAAATATAAAAAGATATTGGAAAGTGTTGACTCAAGGGTATAATATGTATGGAGGCTCTGGGTAATGGGCTCCGGGACGGAAATCTTTTTCAGGAAATCGAAATTTCGGGCACCATTTATTGTTGTTTGGTACAGTGATCTTTTTGTGTAGCTTGCATGTTGACTTCAGTTTTGCAAATGTCAGGGTCTCTCTATCTGAAATGTCTTTTTCAAATATATGTATTAAGAACTGTTACTTTTTGCTTTTGGTTACAGTTCATCGATGGCCGGCTTGAGTATGCTTGTTTTCTGAAAAATTGTCATGTATGTAAAGTAAAATTTAAAAATGTATTTCTTGCTGCCATTTAGGTCGCCTGTTACAGATCAGCGTACGAGAAGACAGCAATGCAGTAAGTACATATCAGTCTGCAAACATCTGGATTTTTCGGAAAAACAACGACTAGAGTGCCTTTTCGGCAAAACAAACTAAGTCAAGAACTTTATACAGAACTTTATACAAAAAGTTTATACAGTATCTGTTTTTCCTTGAAAAAAGGGTTTTTAGTCAGTGGAGAGGGGACTTTAATACTTGTATTTAAGGCTTGCGGCTTGTTTAGAAAAAAACGATTGAAATAAAGTGATCTGACCGCCTGAAGAAACGTGGAAACTTGAAGGGATCGGTTACGACCCAAGAGATAAAGATGATCGATATGATATTATGCTAGATTTTCTTTTAAAAGTCTATTTAATCCTTTCTCAGGTTGAAAAGAGTCAGTAAACAATCTGAAGAGAGGAAACATGAAATTGAAAAAATTTGCGAAGAAGCGGAAGAAGAGAAAGCCACACTTTTCAAGAAAATAAAAAGCCTTACCCTCAAATGCTCCAGAAGAGAGAAGATTATTGAGGTGAGAGGAAACTGGTAACAGGTATGCCTTATATGAAGCCCGGGTTTTAGTGGGGAATAGGGGTAATTGAGATCTCCCCATCCCCCTTTCTCATCACCAGTTGGTCCGGTTCTTGTTTTTTCCGCGTTCATGTTGTACACTTTTAAAGATAAACTACAATTAAAATTCTTGTCTCTTTGATCAGAATGAAAAAGCCGCACAGGACGAACTTCAGAAGACTATTGAGGTGAGAGTTAGATAGGAATGGAAGTGCTGCTTAATCTGGATGACCTAAACAGCCTCGAAAAAAAAGTCAATCTAATCTCTAACGGTTTTCCTAAAATGTGGAATGTTAGCTTTTCCGATTTCTCTTAAAGGATTTTAAATTAATTTTCAGATTACACCAAAACTCAATCTTAACTAATTGCGTTCGACATAAGGAGAACGCAATTTCTAATCTTGGGTATCCTGTGCATAGGATGAGCCTTAGCAATCGACCGTCGAACGCACTTCAATAATCCGAGACTACTACTAGTTTCAGGTTCGTTTCGCAATTTCGAATCTTGGGTATCCTGTGCATACGGTTTTCGTGCGTCTGTTTTTCAGTGCCATCTTGAATTACGTCATACGTGCATGCGCATCTCGGTTTTCATAAGTCATATGCGCAAAAGATTGTTTGAATGGAGTCAATTTTCACCAACACGCTAATTTTTGGCAAGGCATATCTTTTAGTAATTCTCAGACAATTTAAAAAAAATCCATATTTTGCAATTTTAGTTTTGTGACGTAAACACACACACATATACATACGTTCCTCTATTTACCCTCGGGGTTGACACGAGGTTGATTAGACCTTTAGCTAGTTGATTAGACCTCTCCACAAGCCTCGCGTATTAGTATTTTCTATAGACGTTCTTTTCATATAAAATGTATCGTCTTCGTGGCATCTCGGCTCATCTGGTGATTCCAACAAACGCACTTCATAATAACTGATTACTCCGTATATGAGGGTCGAGAGTACAGAGTGATAATGTCCTGGAGCAGCTTGTGACACTGAAGATAAATATATTACTTTACAATACAAATGATCGACCATGGAAATGGCGGTGACAAAGAACATTGGACGAACTGGAAAAGCCAATAATCTAGTGGCAAGACGGTAGAAGACAACATGGCGTTGATTACAATCTGCTAACAAACAAGTGATACTAAACCGGAGGGCGGGTACTGCACTTAACTGTATCATGGAATGGAGGGAGATATTTTTGCTATATAAAAAATAGCCGAGGTCGGGAGGGAGTAAAGGGAAAGCGGGTTCTGCACTGGCTACCAGTCTCGCTAGTAGTTGGTCTGCCTCTTCAGTGTTTGGGAATTCGTGGTTACTGAATAATACTTTTCAATGGCGAAACACAATGGAATTTTTTCAATTTATTTATGCATGTATTTCTTTCTTATGCCAAATTTTAGAGTGATAAAGCAGTGCGCGATGAACTGCAGAAGATTATCGAGGTGAGTTTTAGACAGCAAATCCGAGTTCCAGATGACATCTGGGCTCAAATCTCATCTGGAACTTGTATTTTTCCCAGTTTCCAATGGCTGCAATTTCAACGAGTTTTATATAGAAATGAATTAAAAATGATTTTGAACACTAGACACTTGAACCTCGATAAAGATCAACTCCAAGACCAAGTTCTCAAGATGAGGAACTGGAGCGCAGTTCTACCAGGAGCCTGAGTGAAAACTGCCAGATATAAGATGGCGATGTCGAGGGCAGAGTTCTTTAGACAATAGGAGGTTTAAGCAACGACAACGGCGACGGCAACGAGAATGTCACAAATCTTACCTATTTAGTAAGCAAAGACAATAGCTTTGCGTGCCCTGAACGCGCGTTTTTCACTTTTGTCCATTGTCCATTTTTCTGCCGTTTTCTGCAAAACAACAACGTGAAATAACCAAATTTGAGGTGCTATCAAAGACGTCAGCGCTTGAGGATAAATTTTATTTTCTCCCCAAAATTAAGCGACGTTCCGACCAGTGTCATTTTTGAGGAACTACCGTGGCACACCCTTGTTATATTAAAAAGGTTGAAATGGTGATTACAATAACGTGAATTTATATTTTGAGACTGCATTCTCTTTGCTCTCGTCGTTGTATCGTCGTTGCTTCCCTAATTCCGCGGAAATCGAGATATCTCGAGGCATGGGAGGCAATCGGTTCTGCTTGTCCCAACCTCACTGCACTTGACGGTGTGGTAAAGGGGTTTACTAAATAAGATTTTCCTGAACGAAATCTAGTCACTTTAAATTTATGCATGCCTTTTTTCTTCTCTCATTTACCAGAACGAAAAAGAAGCACAGGATGAACTTGTAAAGTGAGTCAATTATGTTGCCATATATTATATATCCCCGACATAACGCGAGATCGACCGGAGATGGTCTCGAATTCGACGTTTTTCTTAGCACATGTTTTACGAAGCTGGCAGACGTTAGAAGCACACGAGTTCACATTAGAACTGTGATACTTCAAGGCTACTTTAACAGTAGCTCAGTCGGTAGAGCAGCGGTGATCTAACCCGAAGGTCGTGGTTCAATTCCCACCCTGGTCAGAGTCTTTCTCTGTCATTGTGTGGGCCCATTTCCATCAGTAGGGCTAACGCTCACATGGTTCATATGGGGGAGATACTTAGCACTTCACATTACACTCTAATCAGTTAAGTCTACTTTAACAAGAGTCACTGAATAACTTTCTCTCTTGCATCAATTCCCAGGGAAAACAAATCTTTAAAAGAAGGACTCAGAAACTTGCAAAAGGAGACAGAATTACTCTCTCAACAGATTCATTACCTACAGGAGCAGGTTAGGAAAGTTGTCTTCAAATTATAAGAGAGACTTTTTAAGTTTCGCTCAAAAAGCATAGGGCAAACGTCACCCTGCCAACATTGAAAAATATCAAAAAAGTTATTTCATTTCATCTCATTTCATTTTTTGTCGGTTAGGCTCTGAGCTGGAACTATTGAAACACTAATTTGCCAAGGGACGTTTTTAAGTTACCGAACTCGTTTCCTCTAGTTAGATTCAAAACTCTATTCCGGGTTTCTATCTGGTGTCCTCGATATTGAATAATATTCTTTATGATTAATAAAAAATAAGTTATATTACTTGACATAATGGCAAAGGTCTTAAAAAACAGAAAAAATAAATAACTAAATAAATAAATGTAAGTATGATCCACTGAAGACATTCCATTCAGTGCTGGCCGAGTGAGATTTGAACCCAATGTATTAGCAGACAAATCCTCAAGCCACTGGAACACACATCTCCTCAGTTAATTAAAGGGTTCATGCCTTTGTTTTACATCAATTTTGTTTCATTGGTTGTTGATAAGGAAGAACATACAATATTTACAATCGAAGTAATATTTAAAGCATATTCTGTCTTTTGTTTTTTTCAGAACCATCATCTCCGAAAATATTCTGGAGTCAAAGGACGTTTTCGACGCGTGCGGCATTTCTTCAGTCGTGTTTCTGAGCGCGTGTTTTAGAGACGTCATATGCACCAAATTTCAGAGACCTCAGAGTTCTACACACGAATTTAAAGACTGGTGTTTTTCTTAACCAATGAATTTCCTTAATTAAGGAAATTGCCAATTTTTGCCTTGCAATAGAAAGAGACTAGGCTGAGCATTAATTAGTTATTACAATTGACAATCAATGAGGAGTTTAAGTCCAATTGCAAATTCACATGAGCTCTTGCCACCAAGAATTTTTATAGTTTCTGCCTGCCTATGAACTACAGGAAGTAGTTCTTTTTCAGTTAGTCAGGTACGCTAAATGACTAGAGATGT
>NC_090892.1:3691669-3704169 GCF_036669925.1 Montipora capricornis
AATTACTGACTCTGATCTGATTATTAGAAAATGCAAAAAGAGTACAATACAATAATACAATAATACAATACATACTTAATTGACCGCTCCCCATAGGGGCTTTTCAGGGCCAATGAAACACAACGAAACGACGGAACAGAACAACAACAACTGTTAAGAATCCCAACTGGCCGGAGGCAAACCAGTTGGCTATTTACAAGTGCAGCTGGGAAGTTGAACCAGGGACTACCAGGATCAAATTCAACGAGTGGTTAGAGCGAGTCTTGAACCCGGGATCTCCGGATCTCAAGGCAAGCGCCCTAACCACTGGGTCACACTGCCTCCTACTCTTTATAGCCTTATAGTACTCTTTATAGCCTGGATTATTTTTCTATTTTAGGGAATAATGCATACAAGTACAAACTCACATATAAGAAACTATTACAGGCTGAAATTAGGCATTTTAAAAATACAAAAAAATACAAGAACCTGCTGAGCCTGGCAAAGAAAAAGAGGTACTTTTACAAAAAAATCACCCTCGAGAAAACTCCTGTTATAGACCTAATCGGCTAACTCAATGTTGTACCCAATTCAAACCCTTTGGGAATAAAACGTTTTGTTTCAGTTATTTCCATATCATTTAAATATGAATGGTACATAATGCAAATACAATACTCAAAGAATCTTAATCTCAGGAGATTTGAATTGGGTACAACATTGAGTTAGCCGATTAGGTCTATTGTGTATATGTTTTCTTTGATTGGCATTTTATTGGATTTTCTCTAGAAATATGTTTTCCATAAAGCTACAGTGCAATACTGTCTACATATCTTATGAATAAAATATAGAAATTTATTGTTGTTCCTCTGAGAAATAAGAACCTATAAAGAAACTACATGTAATCAGCCTGAATTATGAAAAAATAGCCTAAAATATTAGAACCTGCTCAGCCTGACCTCGAAAATTCTAGGTTCATTTGTGTGGGTCTTCACTGTATTTTGTAGGGTTACCAGTAGTAACTTTTACCCTGTTATACAAGCATGACAGTATGCCATGTTTTCAGTTTCGTGGGCTTGGAAGATCCTTGAATTGTGTTCATCTTTTCATTATCAATCCAAATAAACTGAAAAACCAACTAGTAAGGTAGAATATGTATGGTAGAATTTTACCATGTGAGTTAAAAGAAGGAAAGTTTACCCCATCAAATTGGCCTTCAAGAATTTCCCGGCAGATCTGTTCATTTGAGGCATCCATGTTTTCAACTTCTGTTTTAAGTTCAGCCACTTTTTGCCTTGCACAGTTTTAAAGTTTGTTTCAAATCCTCCGCTGAGTTCACTTTGACGTCAGTTCATATGACACTGGGGCACAACCAACTTGATTTTGAATAGAATTGTTTGCAGACAGGGGCTGTGGAACACTTTTGTTTACACTGGGTGACAGGCTGTGCAGCCTTACATAACATGTACCACAGCACCTTAAACTGATTATGAGGGTCAAAAAAGTTTTCTTAGTTTCAGGGAACAAATCATCTACTGACTTTGGGACTTTGGTAGTGACCTTAAATGTTTTAGCTTGTACAGCGGAGTTGTACATTTGGATGCTGAACATCTGAGGTGGATAGTGGTATTCCTACAGGCTTGACATTTTTCCTTTAACATCATTTATGGGACGAGATTCTTCCTTCCTTGTAGGTTTTTTACATATACTACAAGTAAGTATTCATGAAGACATTGTTTACAATCTCTGAGGCTCAGCTGGGACTAGTTTCTTTCTTTTTCTTTTTTTTTCAATTCTTCACAAAGATCAAACCTTCAATAACTTTTTTTTTAACTTTGACATAAGCTACACTTAACTCTAGTGAATTGGAAAATGAAACATTTGTGGCAAATTTTATGATAAATTCAACTCAACAATCGAAATTGAAAGTTGACAATTGAAGCTAAGCTGAACACAATCTTAATGTGTAATTTTAAAGGGGGAACTGAAAAGGAAACACTTAAACACTGGGGGTCTTTTTACGGAAGAAGTGTGCGGGAGATAAGCTGAAAATCAACTCTAAAGGAACCTATCCACGAATACTCAATACATTTCAAAAAAAAAAAAAGGACAAAATTACCTTTTGCAAGGTCTAGCGATAGAGTACACCGAGCTGTAACGACAACAGCAGTCCGAAAACGATCTGTAGGAAACCTCACTGAACCGTAACGCAAGTAACAGAAGCTGCTTCCACATCAACTTGACTACCTCTAACTCGAATATCAGATCACATGTCACAGACAAGGCAATAACAAAAGAACTGTTCACACTATTTTAATAGAAGTATAATAAGAATTCATCCTAGGTTTACAATCTCAAGATAGTCCAAAAGCAAGTCTTGACACACTAATTCTAGACTGGATCTCTTGGCAGAGTCGGAGAACTCGAAATCTTACGGCAGACATCTAGTTTTCGAACAATTTGCGTACAGGTTATAACCTTGCAGGAAGGTTAAACTAAATACGATAAATTCACCGCTTCAAAACGTTTTTCAAAGCTTTACAGATCTTTCCGAAGTGACTGAATAAAATACCTGTGTAAAATGGTTGGCTAATCGCTTGCACTCAACACAACTTCTATGTGCTCTTCCACCGCGACACAATAGGGCCGTTTATACGAGAGAAAATAAGCCGCGGCTAACTCTGGCCGCGGCTTACGTAAGCCGCGAACACCCCGTATAAATGTTACAAAATCCACCGGCACGGCGTTCTCAATACGCGGCTTATCCTGGCCATGGAGTTTATACTCGTATAAATAGTTCCTTTTGCGGCTTACGTAAGCCGCGGCCAGAGTTAGCCGCGGCTTATCTTCTCTCGTATAAACGGCCCTAATATGGCCGACGGTACAAGTCCTAATATCTGAAAGTAAGATGCGCGCAAGCTCTTATGGGATTTTTGGCCGCTGCCGCGCTTTATTGCTCGATATTCAAAAAAATCTCGTCTTAAGCTGACGTCATAGGGTCACCGAACCGGAACTGCCTTTGTTTTTTGACCTAATTAGCGGGAAGGGCTAGTCTAAAAATAAACCTACTTGTGAAAACGCCGTTTCACAGACGCTGTATGTAAGTTGCACGCTCCAGATGGGCTCCTGCCCTAAGCCATTAGCCTCATGGGCACTTGAACGAAGGACCTGGAAACGAAGGACCGTTAAAGGACGTAGACTGGGTACCACTTACAATTTAACATGGCGGACTGAACAGCAAGCGATATCACAATGTTAGTTGTACTGAATACGGTTTTTGAGCTCAGGGGATGGTAAATCTTACTGGTATTGTAAGGGGAAGGAAGCCCCATCTCATATATGGTGTGAAACGAGCGAAAGTGCCGACGAAACTACGTCCACACCTACTTCCAAGGAAAGAAGACGATGGAAGTGAGTCCAACCATACAAGTCCTTTTGTCATTTGATTCTGCGCCTTGAAAATCATTATAAGAGTTTGCTGAGAGCTGAAAAATCTGTCTCTATCTGTTTACAAAATTTTTAACCTGATGTCTTGTTGAAGCAACTACAGTATTCAGGGTCACATTAGAGCCACCACCATATGCAAATTAGTCGTGAACTCTTTAAACAATTTGATATGACGACAGACAATAATGGACGCTGCATTCTGTAGTTACAGATGTATGCTGTGTTTTGAAAAATACTAAATAAGTTTAATGCATGGTTCAATACGCTAGTTTCGAATTGTGCAGCAACAAAAGAACGGAGTCGAGGTTCAGGGGAATAATTTGCATTTTCCTTTGTTTTAAACAAAACAAACTGCTAATTATCCCACTGAACCTCGACTCTGTCCTTTCGTTGCTGCACAATTCGAAACTAGCCTATAGGCCACTTCGAAAAATACCGTAATACTCTTTGCTTGTCCGCCCAAATTTTGCATAAGCATTGTTTCCAGTTTCTCGACTTACAATGGTCCCAAGAGAAAACAAAAACAATGCCTTTGCAAAATTTGGGCCGACAAACAAAGAGTATTATGGTATTTTCCAAAGTGGCCTATTGTGTCATCATCTACTTCCCCACCCTGGGATGGAACAAAAACAAAGAGACAATTCACCACCCTGCAATTCCTGCGACCAAATATATGTTTGTTGTAACAAACAATATTAAAATTCTGATGGAATTTATTGATGGTAATTGGTTGGATTGAGCGACATGAATGGAGAGTGTCCCTACCGCCCCCTTTCCCCGGAGGGAAATTCAGCATATAATATTATTGATCACTTCATTTCTATTCATGGCATGTCAGCAATGACAACAGCAGGAACAACATTGTATGAGTAATATAATCTACAAAGAACAATGTGACTATCTTCAGGAGGAGATCCCTGTTGATCCCACCTGTTTTAAGGAAATTTGTCAAATCCTGTTTAATAACTGAAAGTCCCCAGTAATGGAATTTTAAGTAAAGGAAAACCAAAAACCAAAATTAATTTCAAGTATCCATAACCTCAAAATATTTTTTTCGCTAAAATGAATCTTTGCACCTGTTCGAAATGCATTGCGTTCATTTTTTCCTTTTTCTAACAAATCCTGCCATTTTATAGACTTCGAAAGTTGTGAAAATCCAAGCATTTTTTGTTCATGACCGAGTCAGAAGGGGAGTGGGTCTATTCCTGATTTGACGTCACAAACTGATTTACATTGCATTAACTCTTTGTAAAAATGCATGCAAAGTAGATTGTGATGTCGAATCAGGAATAGACCCACTCCCCTTCTGACTCGGTCGTGAACAAAAGATGCTTGGTTTTTCGCAACTTTCGAAGCCTATAAAATAGCAGGATTTGTTAGAAAAAGGAAAAAATGGCCGCAATGCATTTTGAACAGGTGCAAAGATTCAATTTAGCGAAAAAGATATTTTGGGGTTATGGGCACTTTAAGGCAAAGACATGTGCCCCCTCTTTTACAGAGAAACGTCTTTGGCTTATGAAAGGAGTCCTGAAAAATGTTAAGTTATTTCCTGGATTTGCACGCAAGCTTATCCTTCAGAAACCTTCAAAGCTAATCAAGGTGCAACAAATCTGAAAAGAAGAAAAGTGACAAAACATTCAAATCTCACTAAAACATTGTAATTATAGGGGCACCATGCATACCAGAAATGTTTCGTTTGCTAGGATGTTGGAAGAGCAATGCATTTGAGGATTCATTTTGTAAAGAAGAAGTTCAGTCATTCATGGATTGTGTTTCACGCCAGGTAATCACTTTCATAGGGTGAAATTTGATCCCACAAAATAAACCTATTATCTGTTGACATGTTCCACACAATTTGTTTAATTTGCACATGCATTTTTCAAGTCAACCAGAGATGATGATGTTTATGATGAGTCTGCATGCACTAAGACATTTTACAGAATTGACCATTTTCACCATCCCATAATGCAATACGTTTTGGGGGGTCTTTACTCTTGGGACTGT
Organism: Montipora capricornis; assembly: GCF_036669925.1. NCBI lineage: Eukaryota > Metazoa > Cnidaria > Anthozoa > Scleractinia > Acroporidae > Montipora > Montipora capricornis. Next base: position 3,697,097 of record NC_090892.1, read on the forward strand.
ATCATGCTTGAGTGAACTGGATATGTATTGTTTTAATGCAAATAACCCCCCAAAATGAACTGTATTATGGGATTGGTGAAAAAAGGTGAATAAGAATAATGTCTTGGTGAGGTTTTTTTGGCTAGTAGTGTAGGAATTGTCATCGTTAAATCAGATCTAGTAGGTTTTAAACTTAATGATACATATATTTCTAATTGGTTGAAGCGCAAAACACCATAATACTCTGTTTGTCCACCCAGATTTTGCTTAAGCATTGTTTGTGTTTTCTCTTGGAACCACTGAAAACAATGCTTATGCAAAATTTGGGGGGACCAACAAGGAGTATTATGGTATTTTCCAACTTGGCCAACATGTGTTTTTTTTGTGGCAGCTTGAGATGGGAAGACAAAAAAGAACATCGGATTGGACACAAGCTGAGGTCAATGCAACATTGAAGCACTTTACAACATACCTTCAAAGACCTCGAAGCAAATAGACATTTGTGACAGCAAATATTCTGCACACACCTCCAATCCTTTCACAAAGTACAAGTTTGGGTCATTTTAATAAAGAAATGTTTATCCATACTGTTGGCAAGGTATCTTTGGAGTATGTAGTGGGTTTGGTAGACGATGATGGCCTTCGTTATTTGTAAGAAATTGAAGCCTGTATGCATAACTGTTGCAAGGGGTTTTTTTAAAAGTGAAACGTATGACATTATCCCCATCTAGGGGCGGATCCAGGATTTTTCTTAGGAGGGGGTGCACAATACCAATTGTATTAGAAAGCTGTAGGTCACCTTGGGGTGGGGGTGTGCACCCCCTGCCCCCTACCCTTAGATTTGCCCCTGCCATCACACAGTTTGTATATCTTCATACAATACAGTGTCCTTCAAAAATGCAATCTGTAATGGGGAAAACAATGTTCACATCAGAAACAGGATAACTACAACTAGACCTTTTTTACTTCAATAGTGAAAAGCAACTTAATTTGAAAAACTGAGGATGGAGAGACTAAATGACAAACACCCTAGATCTTTTGTGGATTTTTGTTCCATGTAAGGTGGTACCGGTACATCATTAGCAGGTCTAAAACATTATTTGGCCAAATAGTGGACCCAGTAATGAATACTTCTTACCAAACGAGTCCATACTTAGCTCTTATTAACCGAGCAGGAGGTCTGTATGGGAGAATCTTGACCGAGGTCTGTACACACGACCGAGGTCAAGATTCTTCCATACAGACTGACTAAGCTCGGTTAATAAGATGTTTATTATATGGCAAACAAGAACAATTTAATTCGTTTAATGTAACTGGTTTGTACTAACTGACATTTTGCTTGCGAACGTCGATGAGTGGCGATGAGCTGAACTTAATTCTGTCAAAGTTTGCTCGTCATCCTCTCTTTTGTCATCATGCTGTTTGGCACTTCCATAAATAAATATTGGTAGAAGAAAATACTCAATATTTTTACATTTTAGTTTGCATCTTTTCACCGCAAAACATTACCGGTCTAGATGGGAAAATCTAGACCGCGGTCAATATCGATTTTAGCCAATCAAATTCGTGAATTTTGTAGTTTCAAGTCCTCGTGAGACAGAGCCATATAATAATGTAGGTTGTGGACCAAGTGTTTTTTCTGTTGTCTTATGGCCCAAGTTTGAAGTACGTCTACAGGCCATAAAATCACTGTTGAGCAAGAAGGAGAGAACCTCTGTTTTTTACAGTGTATCCAGTATTGATCCACTCCCTTGCTCTGTTGTAGCTTTATCTCTGCATATTTCTGTAAGCCTGCAACATTCTCCCATGGAGAAACGAAGTGATGTCTTTTTGTATATCAGCAAATTTTGCTGATATACATTATCGGCTGAGGAGCCACAAGCAGCAGCAGACACACAGGACAAAAAGTTCTATGATGCATGGACCAAGGTTCAGGTTTAAACAAATGACAGTCTTTTCAAAAATAGATCTTGTTTTATTCAGTAAACATATGTTAACACAGATTAAAGAGTAAAATTGATGGTTACAAATAAAAGTCAAAGATAAATAGGTCCCTAAGAGAAAAATTTCTTGACACTTGTGAATGCTCAAAAGGCAGCTCAATTGCATGCCATATTTAATGGAGTGCAGGGTTAACAAGTTTTGACCTCTGAGAGAGTCTGCTTGTAGGACCCAATAAATTAAATTAATTTTGTCCATAAATTCTTTACACTTATAGATTGCATTTATTTTAATTATCTGACATGTAAAAACCTCATTTCTTAGAAAAGCTCATACACTTTCACTTCAAATGGTAAAGATTTAAAATTAATAACTAAATTATGGCCAATTAATTCTATTATTAAGGGAAACCTCAAACTTGGTATTTCATGACACTTGGACAAATGTATTTGTTTTGACACATTTATACAGAAATAGTAAAACAAAAGATGCTTCCTTTTCTGTAAGTATGAATCAAGCCACCCAAACTAAAAATAGAGAATCCTGAAAAGCTTGAAATGTGGCAACCTCTTCCTATCAAAAATGCACCAACAAGACTAACTTTCGCAGAACATTTGTCTTATTATTACCCAGCATTGGTAATGGTCACAGTTCTCATTTATTTGCCATGGTTTGTGATGAATATCCTTCATTGTACAATGTACCAGTAATCACCGCCTAAAAAACAAGCTTCCTTTCTAATGTTGACCTCAGTTTACTAGCTAACAATCCTGTTCAACTTCCTTAAGAGCTTTGTCGAACACGGACAATAGCAAGTCAGCATCCTCTTGGGCAAAACACATTGGAGGTTTGATTTTAATGACATTACTGTCTGGTCCATCAGCACTGATCAACACAAACTTCTCTTTTGCTCTGAAAATGACAAGAAGTTTAGAAAATAACGAAAGTGCATTATTAGTTGCGTGTTCACTTTTCTTCAACAGTCAAATTGAGGGAACCATGATCACAGCCAACCCGGTAGGCTTGCTTGAGTAACAGACAACGGTGCAGGTTCAAACCACCACCAGACCAACACTCTGGGTCTCAAGATAACCGAGGAGAAATTACTGCTGTTGTAATGAGACCCATTAAGGACGGTGCATACTACTGTTGTTGCGCATAAGTTCTGCACATCTTGAGATACTCCGATTTCCTATGGGTGGTGCTTATTAAATAATACAGAAGTATTTTTGTGCGCAGAGGAAGCAGAATTTTGCAAGTGCTCTTGGTTAATCCAAAACGAAAATTGGGGGTAACCATGCATTTTTCAGAGATAATTAAGCTTAAATTTGGAAAACAATGCCATACATACATGTAGCTTTGTAATTATTTTAGTGGTTTTTTCAAATAATGTTGATTAATTATCTTGAAAAATACATGGTTACCCCCAAGTTTCTTTTTGGATTTCACTAACACTTGTTAAAATCTGCTTTTCCTGCATATTTAGTAAACACGCAAAAATACCTTTGAATTAGTAGGTACCGCCTTAATGGTCAACCTTTAAGTCTTCAAGGTTAAGGACTGTAAATTACCGTAGGGTCTCGTAACCAACATTCCTTAACTCTGTAGGGCATTAATTAAAAAATCCATGCACACTGTTCCTGGCATGGAGTTCCTGGTGTTTTAGACTGATATCTGCAAGCCAGACTAAATTATTGGAGCCTTATTCTGCTGTGCTAAAAACTGCAAATGGCCAATGTTCTTCCCACTTGGATAAATAAAAATTAATTAATGCCTTGTATGAGACCATCATCAATACAACAGTTTTAGCTCCCTGAAAAACTCTCGGGCAGTTCAAAATATTGATGTATTCAAAGTGAGATGTAAATCAGCAACATTGAAACTTGAATCAAAGCAACAAGTGACTCACCTGTAAACGACTCTCTTTGCTTCCTCAGTGGCAGGTTCCTTTGTTGTAAGATCCTTTACGAGCTCAACCCCAATAAATAGTCCCATACCCCTAGAAAACACACAAACCAGCATCAAATTGTAAGAAAAAATTAATATGACATCATTTCATTTTTATGTGAGAACATAAAACATGAGCATCAAATAAGTCATTTACTCTACAGATAGCCAATCACTAATAGTGCTTTTTGCACATTATGATCGGTTAGTTTTGGTGTGATCAGCAAATCATTCCTGAGCAACAGAAGTGAGTCAAAATTATTCTTTTCTGAAATAGTTCCAGTGAGTATTTTTTGGGTCCACAAGTTGTTCAGCTTGTTTGGAATGTACTTAATTTAACAATAACATATTATTTTTCACCTCAGTGGCTGTCAATAGGGACCTTAAGCAAGGAAGACAACGACGGCTATGAGAACGCCACAAAACAATAGGTTAATTAGCAAAAATAAATAGCTGTGTATGCCCTGCACGTGCAATGTGCAATTTACATTTTGATACATTTCTTTGCCACTCTCGTCTTGACAACGACGTGAAATGATGAAATTTGAGGTCATGCGGAGGACACGAGCACCTGACAACAAATTTTCAATTTTCTTTCTCAATATCCACACCGTTCTCGTCAATTTTATTCTTGGAATGTGGACTCACACTTTCCATGCCGAGTGACTTGGAGTAATCGCAAGTTACTAACAATAACGGGAAATGACATTTTCAGACGACGGTCTCGTAGCCGTCGTTGTCATCTTTACTTAAGGTCCCTACTGTTTAAGTTCACAGGACTGTGAACTACTGAGGTGAAATCAATGATATTCATTAAATACCATGAAATAAATTGAAAATAAACAAAAATCAATAAAGCTTATTTACAAGAAATAATTATTGCATGTTTCAATATGATCCATAAAATTGAGGAATCTTTGAACCAGAGGACAGGCTGCCTGTAGTCTTTTTTTTTCAAGTTCTGCCAAATTGTACAAAATTGAATTTGATAGCAAGAATGGGGCCAAAATGTTTGCCATATGTGATTAGGTTGTCTTTGGTCCTTGTCATTGCTGGATGCCAGGCCCTTTTCTCCAATTAGTACAAAAAACCAAGGACAATCACCTGACTTCTCCCATGAGTCTATGCTTTGGTTGTAATTCTCGCAGTTGTCCCATCAGATAGTTGCCCACTTCGTGAGCATGTTGCTGTAGATTTTCATTCTCAATAATGTCTAACACAGCATTACCAACTGCACATGCCACAGGATTACCACCATACTGCAACACAAACACATTTATCTCAGTCTAAAATTTTGGGCGTGTTTGTGTCTTCAATATCCCTTTACGGCAATAACAAATTGCAGCCTGAAATTACGACGTTTCCTCGCATCTCATGGGGTCTCAAACGCAACGTTTTTTGGGGTGATACTGTAGAGATGACAAAATCAATAAATGCATCAACTGGGATGATCAGATGTTACCTGAAAACCAAACCATTCACTGAAATAATAGTGCAAAAGTGAAACTTAAACTTTCATTTCTCTTAACTAAGCAGGACTTATATTTATCTAGGTCTCATCAATCATAAACTGTTTGCGATAAAAGGGGACCTTCTGTGATAAAGTAACCATCATAACTTTTTTATATTTCCAATCCCTTCATCGGATTTTGTCCAAATCTCTGCAGCAAACAGAACATGGATGCAATAAACTGTTGCAAGTTACATGTATCTTCCTTTTGGAAACCGAAGCAAACTTATGTAAATTTAAAAGGATGAGACAGGGCCAAAAAAAAATTATCTTTCTCTCTATCAGTATTCATCCAGTTGGCTTTAGGACAAATTTGCATAAATTACCCCTGATTACATTTCATGTACTAATTAAATTGCAAAATTTCAAGTGGAATGTTTTTTTTTTAAATTTCGAACCCTGCAAGGTGGTGCTTATCTGATAAAACAACTGAAAACATGAAAGACTCAGCGTTGCTTTCTGCATTCAATTCAACTGAAATTCTGTAATGAACCTACTGTATTGAAATATGTAATGCCAGTGGTAGCGAAAGATTCCGCCAGTTCAGGTGTCGTTACAACAACTGCCATTGGAAAGCCATTTCCAATGGGCTTACCTAGCGTGACAATGTCAGGAACAACACCTACAGAAATGCACAGTTATGATCTGGCATATTGTTATCTGACACAACACTTTTAGACTCTTGTACCATCGTATTAAATACCAATAATAGTACTCATTAGTAATACAAACAAAACACTAACACTTAGTCTAATACTTTAATAATAATAATAATAATAACAATAATAATAATAATAATTATTATATTATTATTATTATTATTATTCATTATCATTATCATTATTATAATAACACACACAAAATTATAATTTGCACACACACACACAAAATTATAACTGGCACAGCACTCCTAAATATCTCCCCTGTTTTTCAAAAATTATATCTAGAGTACAAGTTCTCTTTACATCTTGAAAATATCCAAGGGCATGCCTGAAAACTAACTGCAGTGCTGATGGGGGCGCAAGGGTTTGCAGTGATGCAGTATTGTGTTATTTTTGCAGAAATTTGGATTTTCGTCTGCAGTATTGCGATTTTACAAGACCAAGTGGTTTTTACCAATGAGGATGGGGTATTTTAATGTTTTTCTGTGTGGTTTTGTGGTCTTCGGACCCCCCTTTTGCCCCCCTAGTGCCGATATTTGGGAATGACGTGCCAGATTTTGGATTGAGTAAAAGAAATGTAAGACAATAGGTTACTTAGGGTCGATTGGTACGGTGCCATTCTCGTTGCATGCAGCAAGCTTACGACAAGCCTACAACTCATCTATGATTGCCGTGTATTTGAGAAAACGTGTTGTAAGCTGGTCACATGCGCCAAAAATCTTACCGTGCAAATCGGCCCTTAGACCATGAAGTAAGGCAGTGGATAGAACTCAGAAGTTGCTCTTTATAAAACATTTGCCCAGAAAAAAAAAAAACATGTTTAGCTTTATTATCATTAATTTTCTTATTATGTGTGCAATGAGTGGTGTAACACTCCCTGAGAGCCTAAACAAAGGCAAACCAAAGCAGTTTACCCAATAAAATTTATTAATCAAGACTACGTTTGAGTAGAAAGTAGATTGCAACAACCAAAGGTCCCTTCATTTCCCTGACATCCCACATTACGTTTGTTTCCCATTATGCTATAAGTGAAA
>NC_090892.1:3709169-3716669 GCF_036669925.1 Montipora capricornis
TTTAGGTCGATTGTGCGAAATCACACAATCGCATAATATCAGAAGGCCTGAAGAATGGCATTTTTCGATCTGATCAGTTTTTCAAAATCCAGTGTCCAGTTTGTAACATACCCATCAAGAGTGATAATATCTTCCGAGTCAGCGTTCTGTCTTGCGATTCTCAGGGCAAGATCATTAGCTTCGGACCTGAAAAAATATAATTTATACATTAAATATTAATTTAAATGACCATCAATTAAATAAATTATTTAAGATGTATTTACCGATCATAAAGTACATGAGCACTGAAGTTGTAGGTTATTTTATCCTCAAAACCAAAATACAAAAAAAAAAAAACTACAGAATGTTAGAACCCTGATTCCAAAGTACCAAATGAGACAGAAAGAATGAATTTACTGCGATTTTCATAATTCTGTGGTATTTCAGCTTCAAGTGCAAAAACTGTGTTTTAGCTTCCATCAAGCAAATATCCGAACATAGCTGGGAACATCGACTTCAACTCGGGAAAGTCAATTGGAGTTTTTGTTTAGTTCACAGCTCGAATACCATTATGATATCTTTTAAGAGGTTCTTCATTTAAAAGATTTGTACACATTCCATCGGCGTCAATTTCAAATGTATAAATGTACCGTGGGAACCAAAGATGTTGATCGGTAGGTTACGTCACTATCAATTGATTTCAGCCTCCCTGGTTTTGGTTCAACTCTCAGTTTAGCGTCGGAAGTTTGATTAACTTCACACCCCTGAAACCAACAAGTATACCCCATGATTGCTGCTTATGGTCATTCATAAATACCTGTAATTCATTAATCTACTTTTCACTGGTTAGTGGGTTGTCTAGTGTGTTTTCCTCAGGCAACCTGGCTTTGTTTTTTTAATACTGGTTGCCTGGTAAACTTTCTGGTCGTCTCTGACAACTGGACGACCGCTAATTTCGAGCACCGGTTAAACGCTTCAAGGTCATTAGCTTCTATACAAACTCACCCACTGCAAACAAAGTAACAACACCTAAGCTCTGGTGGAAGGGTAGAAACCAGCCTTTTTGCATAGGTCACAATGATGTCGTACAGAAAACGGCTGTTGGTATTTAATGTTGCCATCTGCTCGTGACACACTTTAACAACATGGGGATGACAATGGCCGACTAGAATGAAATAAAAGTTCATAACATTAACACACTGACCCATGGGAGTGAGACTATAGATTTTACTAACTAAGTCTAATGCCAGACGTCAATGGGAAGCAGTTCAGGAGAAAATGGGCTAAAGACCACTGATGGCAGATGTCATTCATCAGTGACAGGTAAGACATACATGTAAGAACACTAAAACTAAAAACACTTGATCTTCTCATGTAGAAACACACGGAGAAAAGGCTCAGCTACAATTCCTTTCCCTTGATCTCCTCATACAAAGTTTGGCTTATTGTAGGACAGTGTCCCAATTAAAAATAATTTATAATGAAAGATTAAATTTCATGCACTTACATGTAGTGTTGGAAAATTTAAAATGCAAAAATAAAATCATAAAAACAAGAGCAAGGAAAGAATCCTTAACTCTTCATTACCCTTATAAATGCCCAAGTAAAAAGATTCAAAGTCAAATTTAACAGATCTGCAGCACATACCATGAGTGACATTATTGACACAATCTAAGTATCTGTTGTCCTTCTCATCATACATATACTGTCCCCTTGCATAAGCAATCTTGATTGGATTTTCTTTAAAATGTACCTCACAAGATTTTCTTTAAAATAAAAGGACAAATTTTCATTATACATTATTGTGGAGATGATTTTTAAGCTGAAATCGTGTCCTTTAGGTGCTCATTTCCTTAATTCATGATCATTTGTTATTCACCTGCAAAGCTTTACAATATAATTTATTGATTAAGTTCAGATGGATGAACATTGCAATATCCAGGGCAAACACTTGCCATTGGGCATTATCCATTTGGAATTCCCTAAGACTGGCCTTTTGAGTTTCAAAAGTCCGTTTCTGTTCCATTTGTTAAAGATCAAATTGTTTTCTGTGTCATTTGCCTTTGAAGTTTCCTGAAAAAACTGGAAAATGATTTATGAAACATGCCCTTGTTGCAGCCCATTAACCTTCCACTTTACTCCTGGCCAATATAGGATTGGACCAATTTCATTTCCTTGGAAAGTTCAATTCCTGTCTCCAAAGAAGAGAAACACCTCAAGGTCTGTAACAACAGCAGAATGTTCGTGTCATGGGAATCAACTGATTATTAATATATTCAACAACGTGATGCCACCATGTATGGTGGTGGACTTTGACCGCTTGTGTGTACATAAGCCCTTGTAAGCCCCATGCTTCCCTCTCTCTGACCGAGGTGGGAAAGTGTTAGGAAGACGCAAAATTGCCGCTATGCATGATTCTTTGCAAAGTGAATTTTGCTCTCTTGCCTCACTGGAATCGACTCAGGGAAGCCTACAGTGACGCACATGAATAACTGTGACTCGTAGAAGATTCCTTCACCAATATTTTATATTCGTCATTCCGGTCAACGAAGCGAACACAAAATCGTAAATACTCAACTACTGAGAGTTATCTTAACAATTATGGTAGCTGTAGCTTCGAACAACGAACGACACGTTCATTTGATCGCCTTTTTTTCCCAGTGCGAGCAAGAATTATTAAACAATTAAAACCAAACATCGTGGGGAGTTACGCAACCTTAAAGGCAAATTCAAGACTGGTATGGGCAACGCTTAATTAAACCTTATAAACTATATTTTTGAACTAAACAAATTCCATTTCAATGAAACTCACCCAATGTAATCGTCCCTTAGTTTCATGATTTCGTCTTTCGAAAGGCCACTGCTTTTCTTGTCTTCATTTTCAGCGACAGCGCTAGCCGTAGTTTTGTTAAATTTTTTACCGGCTTCAGAGTCGTGGTGGTAACCGTTTTTAAACCGGTCGTTCACAAAGCTAGTTTCATCATGAAGCTTTGCTCTCTTGGCAGCGCTCATTGTGTGTTTGGTATGGTGGAAGCCGGTATGGTAAAGGGTTTCCTTGCCTCGTAGTTTCTTCCAACCGGAAAAAAGCGCCAAATTAAACAGTCGTCAATTCTTCTTTGTCGTCTCTTTTGACGACGACAAAATTTTTTTTGTCACGAGACTAAATTTACATGTACCGGTTTTTCAAGTTTTGGCGGTTTTCGTTAAGTATGAGAGAGATTAAGCATCGTGTTTGCGTTTGCGGCAAACGTCGGACTTAAGTTTGCGTTTTGCCAAAAATGGAAGAAACTCGTTTGATATGAGCTGATTTCCGTGCGTGTTAGCAGCAGGTATTAAGTAACTTTTTTGAAAGAGAAAGACGAGTTGGAATAACATAATTTCCATGCTTTTATGGCAAGCAGCAGCCCACCGTTTCACGTCGGACTAAAAAAAGTGGAAGAAACTCGTTAGATATGAGCTCATTTCTTGGCTGTTAGCAGCAGGTATCAAGTGACTTTTTAAAAGAAAGAGACTAGTTCGAATAGGTCTAACATCATGCTTTTATGCCAAGCAGCAGCCCACCGTTTCACGTAACCGCGATGCTTTATCTCTCTAATATTACTGCCCGAACCGGAAAAATAACGGGCCGAACATACGCACAAAATTAAAATTTCTAGCAAAATATTGTTTCTATGGAAAGTGAGTGTTAGTCCAACACATACCGTCATGCAACCTCGTTCCCAGGGTTCTCTCCTACTCTTTCCAGGGGAAGATTAGGAGAGAACCCTGGGAACGAGGTTGACCGTCATGTTTAGGGTCTGACGGCACAAGCGATCAATTGGCTCCAACGCCCGTCGTAATCAGGTTTCAATATTCTTCTGGTCGAAGGAAGCGGTTCGATCAGAGGGAACTTTTCTCAGACACCAATTCAATTCCCAACAAATTACAACAAACAAAGCCTTTTTTTCTTGGATTTTGTTTTGATACGCGCGGTTTGCTAGGTACGACACTGCAAAGAGCCGAAACACGTTTTGAATAATATAATAACATACTTTTCACCTTTTGATAGTACTGGTAAATTTTAGTTTATCCTTCATCCTTTCTTTTTCGTCAGAGGCTCCGTCACACAACACTTTATCATGCAACATCTGTAAGTCACGCACATCGTTCCTGGGCAAACTAAAGGCGCTGTTACACTGTGAAATGTTTCGTGCAAGTCTTGCAATGTTTCGGCGACACTGTGGCGGGACAAGTTGCACGAAACATTTCACTGTGTGACATACCCTGCAACGGCCAAAATCGTTGCGAGACAAGCTGCAAGAGCCGTTGCCGAAAGTTCTACTTTTCGTGCAACTGGTCTCGCAACGATTTTGGCCGTTGCAGGGCGGCAGGTATTTTTTGCAGGTTGCAGGTTGAAATTTCATTATAACTGGAAAAACGCTGGCACTAAAAAGGAAGGTAAAGCGATAGACTTGCCGTGACTGTTACATGAATAGCTAAGCCAGGCATAAAAACTTTTCCTTACGCATAATTGGGCTTTAGTTTCGCTTTTCCTGTAACAGTCACGGCAAGTCTATCGCTTTACCTTTCTTTTTAGTGCCAGCGGTTTTCCAGTTATAATAAAATTTCAACCCGCAACCTGCAAAAAATACCTGCCGGTTGCAGGGTATATGTTACACCGTGAAATGTTTCGCGCAACTTGTCCCGCCACAGTGTCGCCAAAACATTGCGAGACAAGTTGCAAGAAGTTTCACAGTGTAACAGCGCCTAAAGCAATTACATCTGTAGCCTGAGGTAGCGTTTTACACGAACTCGGTTTCACATCGACATGGTTTCATGACTTCGAAACCGCGTCAAAATCGATGCGGTTTGGAAGTGTTTACACGGAACCGTTTTAGGCAGAAAACCCGAGTCGTGATGGTATGAGCGAGCGCTGCACCACGTGCTAAATTCACTATTTTTGAATTGAACAATGCAAATTTCGCGTCAAAATTGTAACCGTACTCAAATCGATGCGGTTTTCACTGTTTACACGACAGATGAAACCGCATCGTTTTGAAAACGCTCCACTTTTGGCAGCGGTTTCAAATCGACACGGTTTCGGCAACAGTCTCTGGCAGCGTTTACACGAACTTGGTTTCATTTGTAACCGCATCGATTTCGATGCTGTTATCGAGACTGTTATCGAAACCGCGTCAATTTGAAACCGGTACCAGAAGTGTAACGTTTTCAAAACGATGCGGTTTCATCTGTCGTGTAAACAGCGAAACCGCATCGATTTGAAGACAGTTACTATTTTGGCGCGAAATTTGCATTGCTCAATTCACAATAGTGAATTTAGCACGTAGTGCAGCACTCGCTTATGCCATTATGACTTGGAATTTCTGGCGAAAACGGTTCCGTGTAAACACTTCCAAACCGCATCGATTTTGACGCGGTTTCGAAGTCATGAAACCGTGTCGATGTGAAACCGAGTTCATGTAAACGTTGCCTCTGATTCATAGCCGGTCCAGGTCGCTTGTGTCACGCACTCTACTAGGGAGTAGTGTTGGTGGCACGAGCGACCAGGACCGTATGTGTATAAGGCTGTTTAATACGCGGCGAAAAGTAGGACTTACGAGAAGGAACAAATATATTTCCCCTTTCTTCAGCGAAGAATAACCGGCGAAAAGCAAAGATGCCAAAATAAAGGGTTCAATAGTAATAAACACGCGAACCTTTCTGCAATTATTTTCAGTTCAGCAAGAGGTTACAACGCATTTTTAATTAAATAGTTCACATATCAAGAAATATTGGTCATGTTAAAAATAATTTGCGGTGAAATTTTTTTGTGAAACGTTATTTCTTGACATTAAATTGTCATGTCAGCAGCGTAGCCGGCACACAACACAACGCACTAAGGTGTGTTGTCTTTGTACGAGTCTGAATCAGGCTCTAGCGTGTAAACCAAGGTGGCGTCAGATTCTCCTAGTCCAGTTGCTACTTCATCGTCTGTGTCGCATTCGTATTTGTCCTGCAACTCGCGCATGAAAGGGTAGAGTTTAACGGTAACGGAACTTGCGGCACGGATTTCTTTGCCGTATCGCATCATCACCGTCCAAACATCACCTGAAAAAGAAATCAAAGGAAGAATATTACAAAAAGAAAAAAACAGGGGAGGTGTCTTTACGAAAACAGCAAATAACATGCTCTCGCAACAATACCCACCAACTGTTAACTTTCTTTCTGTGATGAAAGAATGGATATTTAGAAGATCTCCAGCCAACTCCTGAAAGAATAAGACGATACGTCAGGAAATACTGAAGTTTTCCTCGCACTTACCTGGACAATTAAAGCAATTGTCTCTTATAGACATCTGAAAAATTCAAATGGCTTCAACTGGATTACGCCCGATCAATTGTGTGGCTTCATAGTTCAGCCACCAACTAAGTGGCTTCATAGCTTCAGTTGGTAGAGCATTGCACCGGCATCGCAGAGGTCCTGGGTTCGAATCCCGTTGAAGGCACCTGAAATTTTCAGGCGTCTTTATTGTTCGACACCAGGAGCTCATCAAGAGGAGCCTCTATCTCCTCTAATTCCTTGAGTCAACCCTTTCCCGAGTAAATTTATTTTTAGGAACAGGTTTTTCCCGCAAAAAGTATCATAATTCCCTTGACGCTGTGATAGCTCTGTTTTGATTGGTTTTTACAACAGTGGGCGTGCTGAATGTCCCAAGGGAGATTGGCTTTTACAACAGTGAGCGTGCTGAATCTACCAAGGGAGGTGTTCTATAAATAAATCTACTCGGGAAAGGGTTGACTCCGAGGCCAAGTATGGAAGATAGAGGCTCCTCTTAATGAGCTCCTGTTCGACACTAACGCATTGCAATACGCCATTTCCGAGTTGAAGCCTGCCTCATCTTCAAAGCGAGTCTAAGTGCGAAGTTTTTGTTATGAAAATTAGTTTTCATTCATATGTAAAGTAGAACTAATTACCATTACAAAAACTTCGCACTTAGACTCGCTTTGAAGAGGAGGCAGACATGAACTCGGAAATGGCCTATTATTGTTGCCTATTTATGGCCTATTTTTGTTTGCGGAACGATTTGATTTGCATCGAAGAAAGTGTCTAGTAATATGACGTAGTCATCGCAAACACGATAAAAAAAATAAAGTACGTGGAAGGGGGTTGCATCTCAATATATGTTTGCGTTACTTCAAGTTTTCCTGAATTATAGCAACTTATCTTAACGAAATGGCCAGAGATGACTCTTCTTCCTGGCAAAAAGATCTCTGCACATCTTTCGACCAAATGTCAAGGAATGTTTCAGACGTGTGTAAATGTCTCGGTGAACAACTTTTGCCCAGTCTGGACCGGAGAAAAACTCCCATGCATTCAACAATAGGAAACATATTTGTTGAACACATATGAGTACCAAACTTGCGTTACACTCACATCGTCACCAAACGTGAAATAAACAAGGTCTCTTGAGCAAGCTCCAGATGCCATCATTTGAATCAATCCTGAAAACGTGACAGCATACACAAATCATCAACATCAGTT
>NC_090892.1:3721669-3728285 GCF_036669925.1 Montipora capricornis
TTGCATGATAGTGTAGACATTTTATTAATCTTTGAACAACGTTAGCGACTCGAGACCAGAATTTTTAACAGCCTTCTTTATCAAAATTGCTTGAATTTGGGCGAGTACGATTTGAAGGGATTTCTTTTTGTCCAACAGAAAATCCAATATCATGTACAAGGGAAGATGAAAAAAAGAAAATCAGACGGTAGGGCTACCAAAAGTAAAGTAAAAGTAAAGTGGTGCATTTATATAGCGCCCTTATCACTAACGTCTCAAAGGCGCTTTACAATTATCAATTTACCCCCAGCGGACTGGAAGCATATACAGGCAGTCCAGTCTAAGCAGTCCGTGCATGCTGGTACTCATTTTACCGACCTCGGGAAGGATGGAAAGCTGAGAGACCTTTAGCGGGAAAGAAGGTCTCCAAATATTCCACTCTCGGCAGAACTGGGAATGGAACCCGGGACATTAGGGTTGGAAGGCAGAGATCTTACCACTGCGCCAACCCCTCCGCTCTAAAGAATAAAGTAAGGGAAGCGAAATAAGAGAAAGCGGTGCCTCACCTCCCCTATAACGCCTCCTCCAATGTATTTGTTTGCAAAATCGACCTAAATTAAGACAAGTGCCCACTCTGATTAAATACGTGACTTTGTGAATGCCATCACACGACAAAAATCAATGCACTGCAATAACAAAGTCTATCACCTGAAGAATCCAATGCCATTGTCTTCTATTGTTCCTTTTGTGGAAACATGAATTTTACCAAAAGATGCAGAGCACCTGACGTGAAAAATGAACACAGTAAATTTTTGAAACTGGCCCAACAGCTCATTCGTTAGACATGGGCATTGAGTCAACCTGCAGAGGCTACAGTCAGTAGTAACTGTGTAAGACTCACTATCTTTTCTTACTGCCATCTTCCAAATTAAGTTAAGTTATATGTTCAATGCTCGGAGATATTAGCTACTAGCTACTCTGAAATCCGAGGGTAAACAAAGTGATTATTATTAACTTATTTCCTATGCAAGTCACCTTTCCCAAGCTGGCATGTCACCGGATTTCACAATCTGTCTTTGAAAAGTCAATGTTCCGGTTGGCACTGAAAAAGCAAAGAACCAACCACAAGGATTACAAAGAATATTAAGGATAAACAACCTGTTAGAGGCAATCAACATGGCAGTCTGACTCAAGGGTTTCAATAACTTCTGAAATAGCCGTCCATGATAGCCCATTGAAGGCCGCAGTTTGACAAGTTTATTATAGCATTTTTAGTGAAAATCAAGGCAAACTATAGCCAGCGGTGTGAGGCAAAGCAGGCGGCAGTATACCGCCGGTAACCGGCTTCTATTGAAACCCCTGCAGTCGAGTCTAGAAGTAGTAATCATCGTTATAACCTGTCTTCACTCCTCGATTTACCACTCACATTTTGTAGACTTTAAGTTACACTTGATGCATCAGATGTATTTTACACAGAAACTCACTTTGTTGAGTTACTCTCCTAAAGTAATGAAATATAGCTTGCAGCTTCTCTGTTTTCACAGAATTTGTTCCTCCTTTTCTCCCTGAAACAACCTTCAACAAGAAAATAAAATTAACATAGGACATGCAAAGGAAAGATTTACTGGTCTACAGACGTAAGATTAATTTTCCCGCTTTATTGGATCCGAAATAACTACATAACAGGTCAAAAACCAACATTCAAGTTGACTTGCTCAGTTTGCAGTGTCCCCAATTAGTGCTCCGGTGCTTAGAACGACTAGATACCTCAATAAAGTTCCTTTCCTTTCCTTTCCTTTTTCGGTATGCCACACGGTGATTCGCCTACACTTGAGTTGTTTCACCCACACTATTTTGGTGCAGATTAGCGCGCTTAACTACGCAAACCATCGCCAAACTTTGGGAAATTAAAAAGCATATGAATCGATCGTGAATTTGCTTGGGGTATTAAACGCATAAAAAGGTTGTGCTGAACAGAGCGAGGTGGGTCTTACGAGTTTTGTGGAAGAAATTCTCAAAAGTTAAGTCATATCAACCTTGAGCTTGCTTACCGTAGCGGTTAAGTTTTACTGCTTGTTAGAACATGTGTTGGCAAATCACTTACGTTTGGGGGTGAAATGACTTAAGTTTTGGAGAATCGCCACATGAGTGTAACAACTTGTAGGCAAAACAAATTGTAGGCAAAACAACTTTTTGCAATTCAAGAGTCCAATAGGCTTGGTAATGGTAAAGACCACAACTTAGGGGATTGAATCACGCTGAAACAAAAACAATTTGGCACAGAGTAGTGAATTAGCAAGTGTGAATGCATTGAAAAGAACTTTATTACCTCCTCCAGAACGGTAAAACAGGTTGCTTTTGGTCAGGAGGTTAATATTGTAGAGAAAAAGTATTTGAGTTTAGGTTGCCATTTTAAATAATTAATGATTATTAACCATGTGTGTGCATGGGTGTGAAAACTGGACAATCCATATTTCTAATACAGGGCCATGGGCCACTGCGTTACATTTCCAGGTTGCCCTCTTGCCCACCAGGTGCATGTATTTCTCGACAATTAAGGTCAAAGTGCAGAAGGTTCCAAGACCTCCCACTTTCAGAAATTGGTCTTTTAAGTGACATGAGGGCCAAAGTTAGGTCACCTGTTAAAAATTGATGTCCGGAAATGTTGAGTACTCTGAATGCTTGCAGGAGTTTCTTCGTGGAAAAGTACAAAACGAAGGCATTGGCCAATAACAACAAAGCACACACTACAAAGCACAAAAAATTAGCAATTATTAAACCTTTGATGTCCAACACCGGCCTAAACCGGCCAGACTTAGTATTTTACTCTGTCTAAACGCCAGGACGATTTTACTCATCAATGGGGAACCCCTGGGAGGTCAATGGTGTTAATCACTCCCTGAACAAACTATGTTGCCATTAATTAAAGATAATGATCTTCTATTCCTCCTTACAACTTGTGCTATAATGGACCAATGTAATGGGCTGTGTTCTCCAAACAGACCCCTTTCACACGGTGGAGTTTCCAACCACTTTAATAGACCCCTCTAAAGTTGTTGTGCTTAGTTATGGCCTTTGAATGAAAGTGAGCCTGGTGTTGACCTTATTGATGATACACGACCTCCCTCCTTTTGTATGTTACATGATGTTGTTGTCACACTAATTAGTCAAGAATTTACATAAGAAAAAGCAGTGAGGTTCTATCTCAAAAACAATGGTCAACTCCAGCCTCACTGTCATTCAGAGGCAAGGTAACTAAGCACACAAACCTGTTTAAACATGGGACTATGACAGTGTTTGACAAGGGAGTTTCTAATATTAATACTTAAAGAAGCTCTGAAGTGTAATTCTTGTTTTCTACCCATACTGTCTACAACTTCAATAATATTATTATGGGCACAATAAAGATAAAACTCAATCTTTTAGTTTACGTTTGATTCTCGTAATTATGAGAAGAGATGAAAGATTTGATATTCACCTGTTCTTGGCTAAGAGGTTAAACTGTGATTCTGTTGCCGTTTTAAAAGTGGAATGGCCTGAAAGCAAAACCATTGAGGGCTTTGTGAACACTCACGTTTGAGTTCAACAAGTTACCACATTTCAGTCAGAAGTAAATTCGCAAATGTACGAAACACAATACAAACCAAGAGTTATTGTTTATTTTTATTAAGATTTGTGCACACTAAAAATGACCTGTGTTGTTACGTGCATTGGAATATTAACTAAAAAAGATAAGACAAGGCTCCTGAGGGTTGAGAGATCCAGTAGAATACAACTGTTTTGTTTCTAAAAAAACTATATTCCTCCACGGTCTACTGTCACAAAAAGGTCTGTGGAACAGAATGGTTAATAACACAGTTCCACAGCTTCACATTTTGGGAAAATGTTTGATGGCAAAACTGTTAACAGCCTTCAATTGAACAGTAATTCCACACCCAATTTTGCATGATACAATTAAATATGAAAGGGAAAATTGATACCTAGAGTGCACCAAAGATGGCAGTCGAAGAGCCAGGGTTACCATGTTAGCAGGCCAAGTTTGGTTTTTAAAGAAATCTCTTTCTTTGCGAAGCAACATCCAAAACCTGTGAATAAACAAACCATTGTAGACTTTTCAAAGGACACTTTTCAATCAACTAATTAAGCAAACATGTGAAGTACACATTAAGTTTAAACTTTGTGGGTTTAAGCAACGGGACTATCATTTTCTATATAAATTTACAATTTTTTTTAACAACAAAAATAACATTAAAATAGTGCAGTTAGTGTCAGGTTCTCACCTCATTAAAATAGCTGTGTAAAAGCTTCAAAATTCCAACGCTTTGAATTAATGAGCATTGTACTTTAAAATGGCAATCCTACAAAAAACAGACAATAACACAAAGGAAAGAACTTTATTATTAATTAAGTGTTCTAGTCTCTCTAGCACCAGGGCACTAGCTGGAGACACTGTAAACTGAAATCAACAAACTTAACGCAATCAAATTAACATGTTTTTTTGATTACCCAGGAGAAAAAACCTCTCGCAAGCAGGGAAGAGAACAAACAAACTCAACCAAAATGTGACGGACAAGTCTGGGACGTTCAAACCCCCAACCACATTGGTCGGAGGCGAGTGCTCTCACCAGTACACCAGCCCTGCACCCCCTAAACACAATGTCTCTTTATTTGGAGTAGTTTGTCACACAGAGGTGGAAAGTGTGTGAAATACCATAGGTCTAAGTCTTACAACGATAGGGAGAAACAGGTGAAGGTTACCAGAACACAATCAAAAAAGGTGCTGACAAGCAAAGATTGAATCCCTTGCATTAAAAGCTTTCATACATTAGAATCATTCAGTCATTTTCCTACTACCAATCATTGAGGGAGTTACATTTTCATCAACACATGACATGCACCATGACAAACTTGCTGGCTTTGCCTTTATTGTTTGAAGCATTTGCCTGAGTTGTCAATCACTGAAAGTCGACTTAAACGGAAAGTACTCCTTGCTAAACAGTACGAGGGTTCTTCAAGTAATCTCTTTTGAGTTTTATGAGATATAAACAACACTAATTCATCAAACCAGCAAAAAACTGGAAGAGTCTAATTATCATCAATTTTCTTTCCAAAGTTTTAAGAACAGGTTATCTCTTAAGTTGTTTTTCAGACTTTGATTTTGCCACTCAGAAAGACTGGATGCCCCCATACCTTTGCCTTGACCAATGGGGGCCACTAAGCACAGCAGGAATCATTCACATTATTGCATATAAAGTGCAGTTACCTGCAGCTCAAGTGAGCTTGCTATTGGCCCAATAATGGTGGCTTCCCGATAAGTTCCCACACGGTTTTGGATTTTCTTTCTCTGAATTTCTGAAATTAGAGCAAAAGATGCTGTTGCAAATAGAACCCCAATCACAGCATTATCAATTGAAAACAGGTCAATTCAAGGCAAAAAAAAAACGACAAAACACAAATAGGAAAATCATTAACTATTTTTTTGGAAAACACTATGAATTATATTTGAAGCAAAATGTCGCGCAGTTTTCAAAACCAAAGTTAATACTTCATGCGCCAATCAAAACAAGGCAGACTCAATCCAGTAAACCAATCAAAACTCGTATAATTACACCTAGGCTGACACCAAAGCACAGGAAATGTGCAATAAGCAAGCTAGGATGGGTTTTGTTTGCACGTCTGATTGGTTTTTTGGAAAAAGTGGCGTGAGAACTTTGGAACCCACTCCACTGACGTGAAGTAATGCAAAACCAACGTAATTGGCTAATTACTTGCAACACTCAATTGAAACGCACTCTAAATTCTTTTTTAGTAATTGAAAAATAATAATTCACTGTCCAGGCATAAAGGTTTTCACTCGAGCAAGGCATCCGCACATGATTTTTGTCCCATTTATCCCTTGAAAAACAAACAAATAATGTTGAGCTTTTAGTAAATGTTAATTGAATGTTTAAAAAAAAGTTGTTGTGTTTTGCTTATGCAATTAAGCAAATTATTGCCTCCAATACTAAGGTTTGTACCTGTACTTTCTTGTGAAGGCACAGGAGGAACTGCAAAGTCATCACTGATAGACGGCTAAAAAGGATAGCATAAAAACAAAGATCTTAATATAGGAAAAACAAAACAACACTCTTTAATGTAGTTAATTAGAATTTAGCAATTGGCACCCCCACAGTTTGAGTCAGTTGACCACTAGATGCAAATCCAATAAAAACTAATAACTAATAACTTGATTTTTTTGATTGATGTTTGAAGACATTTGGATTTTTAGGAAAGAGACAATACTATCCGGAAGAGTAGGGGAACCAGAAAATCAACCAATATGATAGGATGATGCTATCATTCAAGTATCCTCATTCATATGTATGTTTATCAAAACATCCCTTATGCACGGTGCTATTCAATGAGATCTCATTCCAACGTGACATAATCCCTGCTAGCAGAGGTCTCTTTTGTCCTGTATTGGCTGGGCTGAACAGATTTAGTTTGTACAGGAAAAGGGACCTCTGCCATGGGTCGAAATGCACTGTGGCAGAGTTCTTTTTCACCGTACTTCAGGCCAGGAAACGCAAAAAAACAGAGACTATGCTAGCAAGGGAGTGACCCAGGGTATTCAACAATAACAACCAAAATGTCTCAG
>NC_090892.1:3734599-3764599 GCF_036669925.1 Montipora capricornis
ATTCAAAGTCAAATTTAAAAACAGATCTGCAGCACATTACCATGAGTGACATTTATTGACACAATCTAAGTATATGTTGTCCTTCTCATCATACATATACTGTCCCCTTGCATAAGCAATCTTGATTGGATTTCTTTAAAATGTACCTCACAAGATTTTCTTTAAAATAAAAGGACAAATTTTCATTATACATTATTGTGCAGCTGATTTTAAGCTGAAATCGTGTCCTTTAGGTGCTCATTTCCTTAATTCATGATCATTTGTTATTCACCTGCAAAGCTTTACAATAAAATTTATTGATTAAGTTCAGATGGATGAACATTGCAATATCCAGGGCAAACACTTGCCCATTGGGCATTATCCATTTGGAATTCCCTAAGACTGGCCTTTTGAGTTTCAAAATTCCGTTTCTGTTGCATTTGTTAAAGATCAAATTGTTTTCTGTGTCATTTGCCTTTGAAGTTTCCTGAAAAAACTGGAAAATGATTTATGAAACATGCCCTTGTTGCAGCCCATTAACCTTCCACTTTACTCCTGGCCAATATAGGATTGGACCAATTTCATTTCCTTGGAAAGTTCAATTCCTGTCTCCAAAGAAGAGAAAACACCTCAAGGTCTGTAACAACAGCAGAATGTTCGTGTCATGGGAATCAACTGATTATTAATATATTCAACAACGTGATGCCACCATGTATGGTGTGGACTTTGGACCGCTTGTGTGTACATAAGCCCTTGTAAGCCCCATGCTTCCCTCTCTCTGACCGAGGTGGGAAAGTGTTAGGAAGACGCAAAATTGCCGCTATGCATGATTTCTTTGCAAAGTGAATTTTGCTCTCTGCCTTGCCTCACTGGAATCGACTCAGGGAAGCCTACAGTGACGCACATGAATAACTGTGACTCGTAGAAGATTCCTTCACCAATATTTTTATTATTCGTCATTCCAGTCAACGAAGCGAACACAAAATCGTAAATAATCAACTACTGAGAGTTATCTTAACAATTATGGTAGCTGTAGCTTCGAACAACGAACGACAACGTTCATTTGATCGCCTTTTTTTTCCCAGTGCGAGCAAGAATATTAAACAATTTAAAACAAACATCGTGGGGAGTTACGCAACCTTAAAGGAAAATTCAAGACTGGTATGGGCAACGCTTAATTAAACCTTTATAAACTATATTTTTGAACTAAACAAATTCCATTTCAATGAAACTCACCCAATGTAATCGTCCCTTAGTTTCATGATTTCGTCTTTCGAAAGGCCACTGCTTTTCTTGTCTTCATTTCAGCGACAGCGCTAGCCGTAGTTTTGTTAAATTTTTACCGGCTTCAGAGTCGTGGTGGTAACCGTTTTTAAACCGGTCGTTCACAAAGCTAGTTTCATCATGAAGCTTTGCTCTCTTGGCAGCGCTCATTGTGTGTTTGGTATGGTGGAAGCCGGTATGGTAAAGGGTTTCCTTGCCTCGTAGTTTCTTCCAACCGGAAAAAAAGCGCCAAATTAAACAGTCGTCAATTCTTCTTTGTCGTCTCTTTTGACGACGACAAAATTTTTGTGTCACGAGACTAAATTTACATGTACCGGTTTTTCAAGTTTTGGCGGTTTTCGTTAAGTATGAGAGAGATTAAGCATCGTGTTTGCGTTTGCGGCAAACGTCGGACTTAAGTTTGCGTTTTGCCAAAAATGGAAGAAACTCGTTTGAAATGAGCTGATTTCCGTGCGTGTTAGCAGCAGGTATTAAGTAACTTTTTTGAAAGAGAAAGACGAGTTGGAATAACATAATTTCCATGCTTTTATGGCAAGCAGCAGCCCACCGTTTCACGTAGGACGAAAGAAAGTTGACGAAACTCGTTAGAAATGAGCGCGTTTATTGGCTGTACGCAGCAGGGATCAAGTGACTATTTAATAGAAAGAGAATAGTTCGAATAGGTCTAACATCATTTTCATGCTTTTATGGCAAGCAGCAGCCCACCGTTTCACGTAACCGCGATGCTTTATCTCTCTAATATTACTGCCGAACCGGAAAAATAACGGGCCAAACATACGCACAAAATTAAATTTCTAGCAAAATATTGTTTCTATGGAAAGTGAGTGTTAGTCCAACACATACCGTCATGCAACCTCGTTCCCAGGGTTCTCTCCTACTCTTTCCAGGGGAAGATTAGGAGAGAACCCTGGGAACGAGGTTGACCGTCATGTTT
Organism: Montipora capricornis; assembly: GCF_036669925.1. NCBI lineage: Eukaryota > Metazoa > Cnidaria > Anthozoa > Scleractinia > Acroporidae > Montipora > Montipora capricornis. The sequence goes on from NC_090892.1 coordinate 3,736,797, forward strand.
AGGGTCTGACGGCACAAGCGATCAATTGGCTCCAACGCCCGTCGTAATCAGGTTTCAATATTCTTCTGGTCGAAGGAAGCGGTTCGATCAGAGGGAACTTTTCTCAGACACCAATTCAATTCCCAACAAATTACAACAAACAAAGCCTTTTTTTCTTGGATTTTGTTTTGATACGCGCGGTTTGCTAGGTACGACACTGCAAAGAGCCGAAACACGTTTTGAATAATATAATAACATACTTTCACCTTTTGATAGTACTGGTAAATTTTAGTTTATCCTTCATCCTTTCTTTTTCGTCAGAGGCTCCGTCACACAACACTTTATCATGCAACATCTGTAAGTCACGCACATCGTTCCTGGGCAAACTAAAGGCGCTGTTACACTGTGAAATGTTTCGTGCAAGTCTCGCAATGTTCGGCGACACTGTGGCGGGACAAGTTGCACGAAACATTTCACTGTGTGACATACCCTGCAACGGCCAAAATCGTTGCGAGACAAGCTGCAAGAGCCGTTGCCGAAAGTTCTACTTTTCGTGCAACTGGTCTCGCAACGATTTTGGCCGTTGCAGGGCGGCAGGTATTTTTTGCAGGTTGCAGGTTGAAATTTCATTATAACTGGAAAAACGCTGGCACTAAAAAGGAAGGTAAAGCGATAGACTTGCCGTGACTGTTACATGAATAGCTAAGCCAGGCATAAAACTTTTCCTTACGCATAATTGGGCCTTAGGTTAGCTGTTCGTGTAACAGTCACGGCAAGTCTATCGCTTTACCTTTCTTTTTAGTGCCAGCGGTTTTCCAGTTATAATAAAATTTCAACCCGCAACCTGCAAAAATACCTGCCGGTTGCAGGGTATATGTTACACCGTGAAATGTTTCGCGCAACTTGTCCCGCCACAGTGTCGCCAAAACATTGCGAGACAAGTTGCAAGAAGTTTCACAGTGTAACAGCGCCTAAAGCAATTACATCTGTAGCCTGAGGTAGCGTTTTACACGAACTCGGTTTCACATCGACATGGTTTCATGACTTCGAAACCGCGTCAAAATCGATGCGGTTTGGAAGTGTTTACACGGAACCGTTTTAGGCAGAAAACCCGAGTCGTGATGGTATGAGCGAGCGCTGCACCACGTGCTAAATTCACTATTTTTGAATTGAACAATGCAAATTTCGCGTCAAAATTGTAACCGTACTCAAATCGATGCGGTTTTCACTGTTTACACGACAGATGAAACCGCATCGTTTTGAAAACGCTCCACTTTTGGCAGCGGTTTCAAATCGACACGGTTTCGGCAACAGTCTCTGGCAGCGTTTACACGAACTTGGTTTCATTTGTAACCGCATCGATTTCGATGCTGTTATCGAGACTGTTATCGAAACCGCGTCAATTTGAAACCGGTACCAGAAGTGTAACGTTTTCAAAACGATGCGGTTTCATCTGTCGTGTAAACAGCGAAACCGCATCGATTTGAAGACAGTTACTATTTTGGCGCGAAATTTGCATTGCTCAATTCACAATAGTGAATTTAGCACGTAGTGCAGCACTCGCTTATGCCATTATGACTTGGAATTTCTGGCGAAAACGGTTCCGTGTAAACACTTCCAAACCGCATCGATTTTGACGCGGTTTCGAAGTCATGAAACCGTGTCGATGTGAAACCGAGTTCATGTAAACGTTGCCTCTGATTCATAGCCGGTCCAGGTCGCTTGTGTCACGCACTCTACTAGGGAGTAGAGTGCGTGACATGAGCGACCTGGACCGTCTGAGAATCAGGCTCTTTCATACGCGGCGAAAAGTAGGACTTACGAGAAGGAACAAATATATTTTCCCTTTCTTCAGCGAAGAATAACCGGCGAAAAGCAAAGATGCCAAAATAAAGGGTTCAATAGTAATAAACACGCGAACCTTTCTGCAATTATTTTCAGTTCAGCAAGAGGTTACAACGCATTTTTAATTAAATAGTTCACATATCAAGAAATATTGGTCATGTTAAAAATAATTTGCGGTGAAATTTTTTGTGAAACGTTATTTCTTGACATTAAATTGTCATGTCAGCAGCGTAGCCGGCACACAACACAACGCACTAAGGTGTGTTGTCTTTGTACGAGTCTGAATCAGGCTCTAGCGTGTAAACCAAGGTGGCGTCAGATTCTCCTAGTCCAGTTGCTACTTCATCGTCTGTGTCGCATTCGTATTTGTCCTGCAACTCGCGCATGAAAGGGTAGAGTTTAACGGTAACGGAACTTGCGGCACGGATTTCTTTGCCGTATCGCATCATCACCGTCCAAACATCACCTGAAAAGAAATCAAAGGAAGAATATTACAAAAAGAAAAAACAGGGGAGGTGTCTTTACGAAAACAGCAAATAACATGCTCTCGCAACAATACCCACCAACTGTTAACTTTCTTTCTGTGACGAAAGAATGGATATTTAGAAGATCTCCAGCCAACTCCTGAAAGAATAAGACGATACGTCAGGAAATACTGAAGTTTTCCTCGCACTTACCTGGACAATTAAAGTAATTGTCTCTTATAGACATCTGAAAAATTCAAATGGCTTCAACTGGATTACGCCCGATCAATTGTGTGGCTTCATAGTTCAGCCACCAACTAAGTGGCTTCATAGCTTCAGTTGGTAGAGCATTGCACCGGCATCGCAGAGGTCCTGGGTTCGAATCCCGTTGAAGGCACCTGAAATTTTCAGGCGTCTTTATTGTTCGACACCAGGAGCTCATCAAGAGGAGCCTCTATCTCCTCTAATTCCTTGAGTCAACCCTTTCCCGAGTAAATTTATTTTTAGGAACAGGTTTTTCCCGCAAAAAGTATCATAATTCCCTTGACGCTGTGATAGCTCTGTTTTGATTGGTTTTTACAACAGTGGGCGTGCTGAATGTCCCAAGGGAGATTGGCTTTTACAACAGTGAGCGTGCTGAATCTCCCAAGGGAGGTGTTCTATAAATAAATCTACTCGGGAAAGGGTTGACTCCGAGGCCAAGTATGGAAGATAGAGGCTCCTCTTAATGAGCTCCTGTTCGACACTAACGCATTGCAATACGCCATTTCCGAGTTGAAGCCTGCCTCATCTTCAAAGCGAGTCTAAGTGCGAAGTTTTTGTTATGAAAATTAGTTTTCATTCATATGTAAAGTAGAACTAATTACCATTACAAAAACTTCGCACTTAGACTCGCTTTGAAGAGGAGGCAGACATGAACTCGGAAATGGCCTATTTTCGTGTTGCCTATTTATGGCCTATTTTTGTTTGCGGAACGATTTGATTTGCATCGAAGAAAGTGTCTAGTAATATGACGTAGTCATCGCAAACACGATAAAAAAAATAAAGTACGTGGAAGGGGGTTGCATCTCAATATATGTTTGCGTTACTTCAAGTTTTCCTGAATTATAGCAACTTATCTTAACGAAATGGCCAGAGATGACTCTTCTTCCTGGCAAAAAGATCTCTGCACATCTTTCGACCAAATGTCAAGGAATGTTTCAGACGTGTGTAAATGTCTCGGTGAACAACTTTTGCCCAGTCTGGACCGGAGAAAAACTCCCATGCATTCAACAATAGGAAACATATTTGTTGAACACATATGAGTACCAAACTTGCGTTACACTCACATCGTCACCAAACGTGAAATAAACAAGGTCTCTTGAGCAAGCTCCAGATGCCATCATTTGAATCAATCCTGAAAACGTGACAGCATACACAAATCATCAACATCAGTTGATTGGTTTAGACTGTTTTCATGAAAAGGTCTTGGAAACAAAAAGATTCCACGACTTCAAAGTTACAAACTACAAATACACACTCCAATTACTGCTTGTTATAATGGCAACTGCTTCGGCGCTTTCCTCTCGTCCGGATTTCGCGCAGCCATTTTTTGCTCTTGTTTTTCTTTTCGCGTATTACTCTTTACGGGGATAAAGAGAGGAACTGCTTGCAGTCTCTACTTGAATACACGTTTTTTCGATGGCATACCTTTGACTCTGGGGTCTCCACCAAATGCTCCGCAGCCCCAGTTTCCTAAGAATGCAGAAGAAAGTGATCAACAGCAGAGCTCATAGGTAAGAAATTTGGGAAACCTGCCGTACAGACTGCCCGCACGGACAAATTGTCGGGGTGGAGGTGGGGAGGCAGGACAGCGTCTGGGGACGGGAGTGTTCGGGCAAAACACTAATTTGCAACGGCTCGCTTTCAGGTAAATGTTCTCCTTCTTAACGCATGCCTCGCTGTCTCACATATTTTGTAAAACTCGCTAAAAAAAAAAATGAAGAATGCCTGAAACGTTTGCAATTCCGTGTTGACGGAGATTTTGGCATATTTCAAAAATCACATTTATAGGCTTTTTGTGTGAAATGGATGTCCAGTCGTGAGCGGCTTTCTTTGACTGTGAAACTGCAGTCGAGTAAGCGAATTTACTACTTTTTGGCTTGACCTTTTAATTAGTTTGATTTTTCCTGTTGTTCTAAACTGAAGAGAGAAGGTGTAAAGATTATCAGTCAAACGGAAAATGTTGTGAAAGAGATTACTGTGCATGTAATTTTACTTTTAGTTGTTGATTAAATTGTTGCTTATTGTTTGCAATGCTTGTTTGTTTACTGCTGTCAGCTCAAGAGGTGTTTGATCACTGTAAACTGCACTAGTACACCAATGACGATTCACTGTGTACTTTATGCAGAAGCATAATTATTTCCATATACACTATAGTGCTTTCTGGGGTTAGGAACGGAAGCTCCGCTTTTAGGTTTGGCTAAATCTATGAATTATCACAGTCTAAAAGCCACACTTTCTTTAGTAATAACAAAGGATGGAAACCTGCCCTGCAACGCAAGGGACTATGACAACAAACCGAAATGAAACTCACCAGTAGCAATTGCAGGTAGATGTCTCTGTTCTACCGGAGAATAAAAACCACAATACGCCTGAAAAAAGTGAAGAAATATTTTTAGCACAATTGCTTATAATCTCGCAATCTGATTGGCTAATTTGCCGTTGTCGATAAGAGCCTAGACAACGCTGTACGCGTCATGCTCGCGTCAATTTGTCACGCAATGTAATAGCCAATCAGGAACGCCCATTTTGGGCAATAAGCCAATCATAAATTGCGAGAAAGTTACCGACTATGCTTGCTCTTTCTTTGTGTCATGATTTTGGTCACGCTCTGAAATAAAAACTTTCTTTGGCGTTGAATATTGTGGTAAAAAAACAAATCGAATCGAAAGTGGTTCGGCTGCGCCTCGTGAGTCCACAACATTTTGACCACTGTGATGACGAATATCGTTGTCGTTGTTTCGATTTGTTAACTTTTTTCGTTGGTGACTCGGGGATATTCAGGGACAACTGATGTTGAACTTATGACCTTCTCATCACTAAATTGGACGCTCCACCACTGAGACCCACAAGCAACTTCATGTCATATTAAACACTTTATGACTGGTCCCGAGGGAAACAGTTCATTTTGAACAGTTCCCCGAGGGACCAATCATTAAGTGATTTGTTATATAGCAAAAAAAAAAAAGTGCAATGGCAACAACAACGGCGGTCGTCGGTCAACAGTGCACTGTTACCCTCTGAAGTCATAGATTTTGCACTGTTGCTCGCTCAAAGACTTTTGGCGGGAAACACTTTTATTGTTAGATGTCATGTGACATCGAAGTAACCAATGAGAGGGCCGGCTGTTATGGGAAAAAATTCGGCTATATAACAATAAGCACTTAATGACTGGCCCCAAGGGAAACAGTGAGTTTTATTCCCCCGAGACCCTCAATGTTCCCCGAGGCGAAGCCGAGGGAAACATTGAGGTCGAGGGGAAACAAAACTCACTGTGTCCCGAGGGGCCAATAATTACGTGTTTTGTTATACCTCCCAACTCAAAATAGAACAATACACAGATAAAAATTATTTGCTTGACGTCGGCTGGCGTACAGATTTGCCGCCGTTTCAAAGGTGCACGACCTGATCACGTGTGAGTCGAAAGTTCAAGTTGTTGTTGCCCTAGGGCGTCATGAAGTTTTGACCAATGACACGTGACACGTTCTCCTCCAATCAGAAAACGTATTTGAGTTGGGAGGTATAACAACATATATCATATCATCTCTCATATCATATATCTTTCCTTGCTCTCGGATTTTAGAGTAGCTTGGTTTCAACAGCTAATATCTCCAATTATTTACCCTCCCAACCATGACCACAGAGAACAGACAACAACACCGAGAACTCCTTGCCCGAATAGAATGTGACCACAGAGAACAGACAACAACACCGAGAACTCCGTGCCCGAATAGAATGTGAGTTCTTTAACATCCCACAGGTCTGGGTTAAGAACATAAAAGGGCTGTGAGACGGGGCCTACGGGTTTTCGTCGTTATTTACAAAAAGTAGAGAATCTAACCATTTGCAGATGTCATATATGACAAAGGCAGCACTTTCTCCTCACTTATTTTAAGACTCTGAGTTTGATGCTCAACCAAATGAACCAACCAATCAGCGGTCAACTAGGTACCGTTCAGGTTATAATAGCCCCCCCTAGAGCTGCTATGGCTCAAATTGTTGAAATGGTGCACTCTCGCGTTTATAGTGAAGGAGATGGCGATTGTTGACCCCGGTAAAGAAATGGAAATATCGTGGTGACTTGAGGATACTCTCACGAGCCTCCAGAAGCTCAGTAATAGATCATCTGAACTAGTAATCGTCAGATCATAGGTTCGACACCTGTTCGGGTCACTCGGATTTTTCATTCCATCACCTTCGCGACTTTACTAATGTATTGTTATTGTTACTATCAAGGCAGTCTTTCTATCCAGGTCTCTGAGAAGATGAGCAGTTGTCTACGGCAGACAGAAGCATCTACACGCATAAGTAAGTTCGTTTAACAGCGAGTTTCTAACAATCAATATGGTACTACCCGACCTTATCGAGTTCTCGTTTAAGAAGCCCAACTTCAAACTGATCGGTATAACAGCGGAATATGTTTGCATCTATAGCAACAATCCTGGAACACCGTCTACCCCAAGAGTCTCTGTTGGAAAAAAGGAAAAAAAGTCTGACATGAACTTTCGTTAAACTGCTCTTTTCGTTGTTGGACATGACCTAGTGAAATGCGACAAGGAATCAATTCCTCCTAATGACCGAGCAAGAGGGCTATACTGAGAGAAACCATAACTTACGGTATATGATAGCACTCGGAAAATCAAGCAACCAAAAACCTTCTGTTTCCACACGGTAGAATAAAGAACGCTGAATTGGCCAATCACAGCGCGAGTACCATCTCATAAATATGATAAAAGCACTTCTTTCTGCAAACATAATTTTGTATTGAAATGAAGCCAGATCTCGCTTTCCTTATCGTTCCCGAAACCAAGTCGTGCCCTTCGTAGTCGACAGCTTCGCGGCCTCTAAACGCAAATGGGGCAGTGAGAATTTGTCACAGTGTGATCAGTTGCCTACTTCAGTAACACAAGCAAGTAGGCAGTACTCCTTTTATGTACATATTTGCGTGATTTGAGAGAGTCTTGAGTACAAGAAAGTTCTTACCGCGTTGCTTGATCCACGTGATTCCCAGCCCATCTAAAGGTGTGCGCGTAACCCACGTAATCACTGAAACGTTCAGCACCTAGACAAAACAATCAAAATCATCTCTGTTTTTTAATTTCAAGTTTCATCCTCTAAACAATAAATTCAGTAGTGCACAAGACTTTCATGAGAAATTATTACCCACGAGATTGAGAATGGTCACTCGTGCAAGCCAAATCTCATTTAAGAACTCGTCTAAAAATAGCTTGATCTGCGAAAATGAGGTTACATAGACCAAGTATTGGAGTTGTAGGATCCTGGTTATGGGTTGTGGACAGCAGAGATGAATGACAAATGAGAGGTGAGTTCGACTCCGGCCGGACCAACTCTCACAAGGAGAACGTGCTGCCTTTGTAATTACATCCGCAAATGGTTATATGGCTAAGGACAATAAACCGTGGGCCCCGACTCACAACATAAACTCTGTGGGACGTTAAAGATCCCAAATACTATTCCATACATCTTAAATTTCCACGACCTGCTCGCGTCTGACCTTGCAGCTCAGTCGGTAGAGCAGCGGTGATCTAAGACGAAGGTCGTGGGGTTCAATTCCCACCCTGGTTAGAGTTTTTCTCTGTACTTGAGTGGGCCCATTTCCATTAGTAGGGCTAAGGCTCACATCCCATGGTTTACATGGGTAGAAAACTAGCACTTCACATTTCCCTCTTATAGTTAAGTCTGTTGAAATTTAAGTGCTACACGGGCAACGTTTGCAAATACGTAACCCTTCCATGTACTTGTACATATTCCATAAGAGGATTGGCGCCATAAGGCTCTAGAACGCCTAGACAGGTAAATAAAGATTGTGATTGATTGATTGATTGATTGATTGATTAATTGATTGGAAGAGTCAGGTCTTTCCATGGAAAACCCTGATGGTTTTGCTTAGCTCACCTCAAGATCAAGACAAAAAGACCATTACCTGTGATAAAAACGCATTCGTTGTCGTCAAGCCGTTCAGTAAACAGTCGAGATAGTATCAGCTCAGGACAGATAAGGAAACGGATTTCTTCTTGCACACATCCCTACAAAAACGTATTATTGGTAAAGGGTACGTAAATCTTCTTGCAATAACCTTAAGATGACAGTTAAATATCAGCAAATGGCCCAGTACCCTCTGTTATCACAATGGCTCGCCGTTTGCATGATAGTGTAGACATTTTATTAATCTTTGAACAACGTTAGCGACTCGAGACCAGAATTTTTAACAGCCTTCTTTATCAAAATTGCTTGAATTTGGGCGAGTACGATTTGAAGGGATTTCTTTTTGTCCAACAGAAAATCCAATATCATTTACAAGGGAAGATGAAAAAAAGAAAATCAGACGGTAGGGCTACCAAAAGTAAAGTAAAAGTAAAGTGGTGCATTTATATAGCGCCCTTATCACTACCGTCTCAAAGGCGCTTTACAATGATCAATTTACCCCCAGCGGACTGGAAGCATATACAGGCAGTCCAGTCTAAGCAGTCCGTGCATGCTGGTACTCATTTTACCGACCTCGGGAAGGATGGAAAGCTGAGTGAACTTTAGCGGGAAAGAAGGTCTCCAAATATTCCACTCTCGGCAGAACTGGGAATGGAACCGGGACATTAGGGTTGGAAGGCAGAAATCTTACCACTGCGCCAACCCCTCCGCTCTAAAGAATAAAGTAAGGGAAGCGAAATAAGAGAAAGCGGTGCCTCACCTCCCCTATAACGCCTCCTCCAATGTATTTGTTTGCAAAATCGACCTAAATTAAGACAAGTGCCCACTCTGATTAAATACGTGACTTTGTGAATGCCATCACACGACAAAAATCAATGCACTGAAATAACAAAGTCTATCACCTGAAGAAATCCAATGCCATTGTCTTCTATTGTTCCTTTTGTGGAAACATGAATTTTACCAAAAGATGCAGAGCACCTGACGTGAAAAATGAACAAAGTAAATTTTTGAAACTGGCCCAACAGCTCATTCGTTAGACATGGGCATTGAGTCAACCTGCAGAGGCTACAGTATGTAGTAACTGTGTAAGACTCACTATCTTTTCTTACTGCCATCTTCCAAATTAAGTTAAGTCATATGTTCAATGCTCGGAGATATTAGCTACTAGCTACTCTGAAATCCGAGGGTAAACAAAGTGATTATTATTAACTTATTTCCTATGCAAGTCACCTTTCCCAAGCTGGCATGTCACCGGATTTCACAATCTGTCTTTGAAAAGTCAATGTTCCGGTTGGCACTGAAAAAGCAAAGAACCAACCACAAGGATTACAAAGAATATTAAGGATAAACAACCTGTTAGAGGCAATCAACATGGCAGTCTGACTCAAGGGTTTCAATAACTTCTGAAATAGCCGTCCATGATAGCCCATTGAAGGCCGCAGTTTGACAAGTTTATTATAGCATTTTTAGTGAAAATCAAGGCAAACTATAGCCAGCGGTGTGAGGCAAAGCAGGCGGCGGTATACCGCCGGTAACCGGCTTCTATTGAAACCCCTGCAGTCGAGTCTAGAAGTAGTAATCATCGTTATAACCTGTCTTCACTCCTCGATTTACCACTCACATTTTGTAGACTTTAAGTTACACTTGATGCATCAGATGTATTTTACATAGAAACTCACTTTGTTTAGTTACTCTCCTAAAGTAATGAAATATAGCTTGTAGCTTCTCTGTTTTCACAGAATTTGTTCCTCCTTTTCCTCCCTGAAACAACCTTCAACAAGAAAATAAAATTAACATAGGACATGCAAAGGAAAGATTTACTGGTCTACAGACATAAGAGTAATTTTCCCGCTTTACTGGATCCATAAATAACTACATAACAGGTCAAAAACCAACATTCAAGTTGACTTGCTCAGTTTACAGTGTCCCCAATTAGTGCTCCGGTGCTAGAACGACTAGATACCTCAATAAAGTTTCTTTCCTTTCCTTTCCTTTTTCGCTATGCCCACATGGTGATTCGCCTACATTTGAGTCGTTTCACCCACATTATTTTGGTGCAGATTTGCGCCAAACTTTGGGAAATTTAAAGCATTTGAATCGATTGTGAATTTGCTTGGGGTATTAAACGCATAAAAAGGTTGTGCATTGAACAGAGCGAGGTGGGTCTTACGAGTTTTGTGGATAAAATTCTCAAAAATTAAGTCATATCAACCTTGAGCTTGCTTACTGTAGCATGTAAGTTTTATTTGCTTGTTAGAACATGTGTTGGCAAATCAACTTAAGTTTGGGTGAAATGACTTATGTTTTGGAGAATCACCACGTGAGTGTAACAACTTGTAGGCAAAACAACTTGTAGGCAAAACAACTTTTTGCAAATATTCAAGAGTCCAATAGGCTTGGTAATGGTAAAGACCACAACTTAGGGGATTGAATCACGCTGAAACAAAAACAATTTGGCACAGAGTAGTGAATTAGCAAGTGTGAATGCATTGAAAAGAACTTTATTACCTTCCTCCAGAACGGTAAAACGTGTTTGCTTTTGGTCAGGAGGTTAATAATGTAGAGAAAAAGTATTTGAGTTTAGGTGCATTTTTAATATTAATTATTATTAACCATTGTGTGCATGGGTGTGAAAACTGGACAACCCATATTCTAATACAGGGCCCTGGCCACTGCGTTACATTTCCAGTTTCCCTCTTGCCCACCAGGTGCATGTATTTCTGGACAATAAGGTCAAAGTGCAGAAGGTTCCAAGACCTCCCACTTTCAGAAAATGGTCTTTTAAATGACAGAGGGCCAAAGTTAGGTCACCTGTTAAAATTGATGTCCGGAAATGTTGAGTACTCTGAATGCTTGCAGGAGTTTCTTCGTGGAAAAGTACAAAAGAAGGCATTGGCCAATAAACAAGCAACCTACAAAGCACAAAAATTAGCAATTATTAACCCTTTGACGTCCAAACCGGCCTAAACCAGCCAGACTTGGTATTTTACTCTGTCTAACCTCAGACGATTTTACTCATCAATGGGGAACCCCTGGGAGTCAATGGGTTAATCACTCACTAAAAAACTATGTCCCCATTAATTAAAGATAATGATCTCTTTCCTCCTTTACAACTTGTGCTATAATGACCGATGTAATGGGCTGTTTCTCCAAAAGACCCCTTTCACATGGTGGAGTTTCCAACATTTCAATAGACCTCTTTAAAGTTGTGTGCTTAGTTACCTGGCCTTTGAATGAAAGTGAGCCTGGTGTTGACCTTGGTATGATACAGACCTCCCTCCTTTTGTTATGTTAATGATGTTGTGTCACACTAATTAGTAAGAATTTACATAAGAAAAGCAGTGAGGTTTCTATCAAAACAAGGTCAACTCCAGCCTCACTGTCATGCAGAGGCCAGGTAACTAAGCACACAACTGTAAAATGGACTATTACAGTGTACAAGGGAGTTTATAATATTAAATTAAAGAAGCTCTGAAGTGTAATTCTTGTTTCTACCCATACTGTCTACAACTTCAATAATATTATTATGGCACATAAAGATAACTCAATCTTTTAGTTACATTTGATTCTCATAATTATGAGAAGAGATGAAAGTTGATATTCACCTGTTCTTGGCTAAGAGTTAAACTGTGATTCTGTTGCCGTTTTAAAAGTGGAATGGCCTGAAAGCAAAACCATTGGGGCTTGTGAACACTCAAGTTTGAGTCAAGAAGTTACCACATTGCAGTCAGAAGTAATTAGAACTGTACAAAACACAATCAAACCAAGAGTTATTTTTATTTTTATAAAGCTTTGTTCACACTAAAAATGACCTGTGTTGTTACTGTGTTGAATATTAACTAAAAAGATAAGACAAGGTTCCTGAGGGTTGAGACCCATAGAATACAACTTTTTTTCAAAAAACTATATTCCTCCACGTCTGTCAAAAAGGTCTGTGACAGATGGTCATGGCACAGTTCATAAGCTTCCACATTTTGGAAAATGTTTGAGGCAAAATTTAAAGCCTTCAATTGACAGAATTCCACACAATTTCCCAAGATAAATTAAATATGAAAGAAAATTGATACCTGAGTGCACAAAGATGGCAGTCGAAGAGCCAGGGTTACCATAGCAGGCAATGTTTGGTTAAAGAACTCTTTTCTTGCAGCAACATCCAAAACCTGTGAATAAACAACCATTTAGACTTGAGATGTTCCCTTTTCAAAGGAACTTTTCAATCAACTAATTAAGCAAATGAAGAACACACAAAGTTTAAACTTGTGGGTTAAGCAATGGACTATATTTTTATATAAATTTACAATTCAACATAAAATAGTGCAGTTAGTGTCAGGCTTCTCACCTCATTAAAATAGCTGTGTAAAGCTTCAAAATTCCAACGCTTTGAATAATGAGCATTGTACTTTAAAATGGCATCCTACAAAAACAGAAATAACAAAAGGAAAGAACTTTATTAATTTAAGTGTCTAGTCTTCTAGCACTGGGGCACTAGCTGGAGACACTGTAAACTGAAATCAACAAATTAACGCAATCAAATAAAATGTTTTTGAGTACCCAGAGAAAAACCTCTCGCAGCAGGGAAGAGAACCAACAAACTCAACCAAAATGTGACGACAAGTCTGGGAGTCAAACCCCAACCACATTGGTCGGAGGCGAGTGCTCTCACCAGTACACCAGCCCTGCACCCCTAAACACAATGTCTCTTTATTTGGAGTAGTTTGTCAACAGAGGTGGAAAGGTGAAATACCATAGGTCTAAGTCTACAAGATAGGGAGAAAAGGAAGGTTTACCAGAACACAATCAAAAAGGTCTCTGCAAGAAATCCCTTGCATTAAAAGCTTTCATACATTAGCATCATTCAGTCATTTTCCTACTACCAATCATTGAGGGAGTTACATTTTCATCAATACATGACAAGCACCTGACAACTTGCTGGCTTTGCCTTTATTTGTTGGAAGCATTTGCCTGAGTGTCAATCACTGAAGTCACTTAAACTGACAGTACTCCTTGCTAAACAGTACTAGGGTTCTTCAAGTAATCTCTTTTTGAGTTTGATGAGATATAAACACTAATTCATAAACCGGCAAAACTGGAGAGTCTAATTATCATCAATTTTCTTTCAAAGTGAAGAACAGGTTATCTCTTAAGTTGTTAAGATTTTGATTTTGCACTCAGAAAGACTGATGCCCCATACCTTTGCCTTGACCACTGGGCCACAAGCACAGAATCATTCACATTTTCCATAAAAGCACAGTTACCTGCAGCTCAAGTGAGCTTGCTATTGGCCCCAATAAGGTGGCTTCAATAAGTTCCCACCGGTTTTGGATTTTCTTCTCTGAATTCTGAAATAGAACAAAAGATTCTGTTGCAAATAGAACCACATTCACATGCATTATCAATGAAACAGTTCAATTCAAAGCAAAAACGACAACAGTAGGAAAATCATTAACTGTTTTTTTATGAAACTATGAATAAGATTTGAAACAAAACTTAGAGCAGTTTTCAAAACCAAAGTAATTACTTTGGCCAATCAAAAAGGACAGACTCAATCCAGTAAACCAATCAAAACTCGTAGTAATTACACGTAGCTGACACAAAGCACGGGAAAATGTGCAAAAGCGAGCCAGGATTGGTTTTGGTTTCACTTCTGATTGGTTGAAAAAGTGGCGTGAGAACTTTGAACCAACCACTGAGTGAAGTAATACAAAACCAAAGTAATTTGCTAATTACTTTCAACACTCAATTGAAAACCGCTCTAACTTCTTTTTAGTAATTGAAAAATAATAATCACCTGTCCAGGATAAAGGTTTTCACTCGAGCAAGGCATCCGCACATGATTTTTGTCCCATTTATCCCTTAAAAAACAACAAATATGTTGTGCTTTTATTAAATATTAATTGAAGTTTAAAAAACTTGTTTTGTTTTGCTTATGCAATTAAGCAAATTATTGCCTCCAATACTAAGGTTTGTACCTGTAATTTACATGTGAAGGTACAGGAGGAACTGCAAAGTCACCACTGATAGACGGCTAAAAAAGGATAGCATAAAAACAAAGATGTTAATATAGGAAAAACAAAACAAAAATTTTTACTGTAGTTGATTAGAATTAGCAACTGCACCTCCACAGTTTGGTCAGTTGACCACTAGATCCAAATCCAATAAAACTATTAACTAATAACTGTGATTTTTTATTGATGTTTGAAGACATTATATTTTTAGGAAAGAGAAAATACTCTCAGGAAGAGTAGGGGAACCAGAAAATCAACCAATATGATATGATATTATGATGCTCTCATTCAAGTATCCTCATCATAATTTTTATTTATGTTTATCAAAAACATCCCTTATGCACAGTGATATTCAATGAGACTCAAGTGACATAGTTCCCTGCTAGCAGAGGTCTATTTTGTCCCTGTATTAGCTGGGCTGACAAGATTAGTAAAGGAAAAGGGACCTCTGCCATGGGTCGAAACTCACTGTGGCAGAGGTCTCTTTTCCCGTACTCTTCAGGCCAGCGAACGCAAAAACAGAGACCTCTGCTAGCAAGGGAGTGACCCTGGGTACTCAACAATCACACAAAATGTCTCAGCAACTAAGTACTGTGTGTACATGTATAAAAGCGTTAATAAAGTAAATTACTTACTCGCACTAAAACAGTGTGATCAGGTTGAGCAAGGAGAGGAGGGAGTGGTGGTGAACAATCTGGAATTCTGTTAACACTTTGAAGAGGTGTTCCCTACAACAAAGAGAACAGCCTAATGAATATTGCATACATGGACTGCGCTGCAACTTAATCAACAAACTGAAATTGACTTGAGTTAAGGTGGCATTTTAGGATTACACTCTTTAATGAAGAGAGAGCTTTAGTCAACAATAGATAATTTGAAAGCTGTTAGAAGCTCAAAATGGTGCGATTATGGCTAAATAGGACAATAGTAAAAATATGATTTTTGACATGCAGTTTTTGCCATTCTCCAATTTTTTAGATTCTCTTTTTGAGATAAGATTCCTACAATAATTGTTCCGATTATACAATTTTTATTCTCTGATTTTTATAGTCCGATTCTTCTAATTATACGATTCCTCCAATATAGGTTTTGCACGGCAGCCATGTTGCATGGCAGGAACAATAGATTCTTTTTCCTATGGGAACAAATGTTATTTCTAATGCAAAACATTTTCATTGTTCCTGCCATGCAATATGTCTGCCGTGCAAAATCTCTATTATCCTGATTTTTGTTCTATTCTTCCGATTCTCTAATTGTTCTGATTTATACAATTATTTGCACTTAAGCCAACGCGGCTCACAGTAACGTGCTCATAATCCTCATTATCCTCGATCAGAAAGAAGAAGTTCAATACATACTCCTGAGACAAAGCATTGCCTAGTCTTGGTAGCAGGGAGTTCGTCTGGAGGAGGAGCTGGTAAAGGTGAACTAAACAATGAAATAAAAAATGAATGTAATATCTTTGTGACCTGCACCAAGGGTAATAACAATATATTATTATAACTGAAGTGGCCTTATCAGGGAGCACCTAGAGTAAGTAAGAGGTTGGAAAGTCTGGTATTGTTTTGGTATGTAAGAATCAAGACAAACTAATGGGAGGTGAGACACAAAGTAGGCAGTGGAACACCACTGATGATCCGAAACATCACACTTTTAATATTGTTTCTATAGTTTCTATAGCCTTAACCTTTCTCTCGTTTGTTTGGTTTGCGGCAGCTATCGTTTGAAAGAATGAAAAAAAAGTTTAAAGCGGTTTAAAGGTTTCGAGGGATTGTACTTTCCGTGAGAGAATTAGCCACGTATTGAGTACAAATTGTCACATGCTAGGCAACCAAACTTGGTTCAGTGAAGCAGGAGTTGTTTTGTTTGTGCGCATTTCACGGCTTTGCAATTTTCAAAAGTGGAATTTTATTGGTATTTTGGGTTATGTACAAAAGAAATATCTTAAAGGAATGATTAAAATGAAGGAAACCAAGTGTTAAATTACAAACCATCAAAACAATTCAAACCAAACGAACCAAACCGCAGATCAAACCATTATTTTGAACGCTAAGCGAAATGATAAATTTATTTTTGGCGTGATGGTTAAAAATTTAGTGCAAAACTAGTTGCATAACGCTAGTTCTGCTTCTACAACTCTAAAAGTAGGTACTCATAGTCTGTGGATGAACGGTATTGTCCAACTAATTAATGTGTCACTAAATTTTCAAGCCTCTTTGGCCATATTGAGAAAAAGAAAATATTTACATCAACATCTCAATCGCGTTCACTGCTGTTTTTCTTGCTGATTTGAAGTGCGGTTTTTTGTTTTGTTCTTAATTGAAAACAGAAACTTTAAGATATTTTGAAGCTTTCTCTTTACCAGCTAAATGCACATTAAATTTACTTTCCATGTCCATTTTCAGATTATTACAGTTTCTTTGTAGTCTTAAAATCAAGGGCTTAATTTAGTGTTACATATTTTGTAACGGCCTTGAACACCAATACCTTGCGCAAGACCATTTCAAAGTTCTTTCCGTCATTTTAACTGGGCCGGATGTCAAGCAACACGCGCCTAATGCCTACAAATGTGGACTTCACAATTTAAGTATGTATGCAAATCTCGCTAAGCCGTGACGTTCGCTAGAACGCATTCCTGCAGATGAGAACATGTTCTAGAGAACAGGTTAAAGAGAATGTGTTTGTTGCACATCCATCCTGCCCCTGTTCTGTATACATTCTGTTGCTGCTTCATTACTCATTACTGCTTCATTCTGATCACGTTCACAAACGCGTTCCTTGTTAGGTTAATTCTGAGCGGTACTGTATAAAGACCTAGAGATTGAAACAACCAGAATGTGGGGAACGAAAACAGAAACAATACCAGTTGTTATAGGTGCTCTTGGGTTCATCAAGAAGGGACTGCAAAAGCACATGGAAAAAATCCCTGGGGCAATCAACATCAATGAGCTACAAAAAATAACTTTATTAAGAACAGCCCACATACTACGGAAGGTTTTGTCTTAAAAGCAAAAAAATGGAAAAAGAGTTATTGTTGTATCTTTCATGTAATATGTGTGTATTCTCTGACTGACCGATTTAGTGAGGCATAATATAATTTCTCTTGCACTGTATTATGGCTCTCTAACCTTGTGTTTTACACATGCTCAGGGCTTGAAATTAACAAAAACATCCAGTCGAGATTTAGTTGTAATTTCGCAAATTTCAGTCGCAAAATTGTCGCACTGCATTGTGTTGTCAGCGGTTTAGTAAAACAAAATATGAGCCTGCAATATTTGTGTGTAAAGAAACCGCTGAAAATGGCGAATGATCAAAGCAATGGAGTTGTGCACGTAACATTGCAGCTAAATTACGTTACAATATTACACTATCTTCAGATTGAAAGAAAATAGGCCATTTTACAGTTGTTTGCTCAGTGACCAAGCTTATGAATGGCTGCGAGGCTGTCGGTGAACTTGTATTGATACACACCTGACTGCTTTTATCATGTAAATCGTGTTGTTGTAATTATTAGGCTACCTTAACATAAAGAAAAGCATAAAGGTTTGCATTAAGGACGTTCGCGCCAAAATCTTCATACGGTGAGATTTTCTTCATTTCTCGCCTAGAGTTAGGTCATAAAGTACTTACTCCAAAAATGAAAAAAAAAATGGGGGTCACCGACTTTGTTTCGGAGAAAATGGCAGTGGAAAAATGCCTTAATTTCGAGAAATCGGTCATAATAGCGAGATGTAGCCTCATCTGCTCATCCATCGAAAATCATAAAAATAAACTGTTGGAGTGAAAGTTTCCGTGTATAGGTGTTTAGGAGTGAGATTTGAGATAATTGCATGCCGCTAGGGATGTGGTAATCAGTAGAGTTCATCCTCGACGAGCGTTTTCGTAAGCTCTCTCCGTTGAAACCACTACTGGAATTCGATGACACGAGGAAAGAAAATGTTAAAAAAAGATAACTTCTTACGGTGAGAATTTTTTCATTTCATCATATTTTGTAGATAGTAAGTAAAGTAAGTGATTCATGATTAAAAAAATAGGGGTCACCGATGATCTGAACGAGTAAAATCGATGTGATTTTGCAAAGGCTTGGAAAATTTCGTTTGTCACGCTTTTGCGTGACCTGTCGGTGAAGGACTGGAACCCAAGAGACGATCGATCGTTGAAGAGATGAAAGGTTTTTACCGAAAAAAAAAACCTTTCTCGAGCATAGCAACGAAGTTTTAAGCACGGGTCATTATCATTTGGTTGGTGTTTTGTATAATATCTCTCCATTGCCGTCATGTTCATCCTCTGGAGTGTGTTTTCTGCGAAATTCAATCGCTGATTGTTTCCACGCAGGTCCGCACTATTCAAGCGGACGAGGACAAAAATACTGCTCAATTTTCACGAAAGTAAAGGAAAAGAACTTTAAAAACATGCATTCACTTTGAACTTAAGTTCGTAGGGTAATAAAAACATTAAAAAGAAATAGCCCCATTAAATTTACGCAACGGTTCGTCCTCGAGTTTTCCAAACTTTCAACCACTAGTACTAGTCTACTCGATCGGCTACCTTTTCCAGAGCTTTTCCATCCTCCCGCTCGCTTCACTTGAAGTTTCATGATGATTCGGAAATAAATGAGCCATTCTTTTGCTAGCCTGGAATTTTTTCCTCGGCGTTTTTGTCGCCATCTTATTTTAACTGATGCTTGAAAATTATGTACGAAAGTCAAGTAGACTCGGCTAGTGTACGACTGATAAAACCTCGCAAATATCAGTCGTGCAGTAGTCTACTTGACTTTCATAAATATTTTAAATCAATTTTGACTTATCACGATCTTCTCTGACCCAACGCTGTGCAAGACTTATCGTCCACGGTTTTTGCAAAGGTTTTAAAACCTCAACTTCACTAATGCTCGAAGTAATGCGTGACATATTACAGTCGCGTTACCTGCGCAGTAACGTTGCGCACAAACAATTAGCGCGAACGTCCTTAAAGCAGGGTTACCGGCAGTTTCCCTTCCATTCTTAGGCCAGGTAACTAAGCTGCAACTGTAAAATGGTCAATTCACAGCAAGAAACAAAATAATTTTGTCATTTCTTTATAAGTTTATTTTAGTAAAAGTAGCAGCAAAGTAGCAACTGCTAACCCTCTTGTTTCAGAAGAGCGAAGGTGAAATTAAGATGCAAATTTGCAACTTCTCCAGATATTTTAGTCACAAGGGGAAAAAATTCAGTCACAAATGCAACTTTATTGGTCGCAATTTCAAGCCCTGATGCCGTAAATACTTTACTCAAAACGTATATATGCTCTTGTTTACTTTTGTGAGTAAAATAAGGAACAAAGAAGGATTAACAATTATAATAAAAATAACAATAAATTACTCACTCAGGAAAAAGGGGAGGCGAATCATCAAACTCAAAACCGAGACTGTCTTCATTATCACTTAATATTCCATTCTTGCTGTTTCCTTCAACTACGATCTCAGAACTAGTGGTAGATGTTGCTGATGTACCTGCTGTGTTAGAAGTGCTACCTCTGTCAAAAATGAGGAAATTTATTTAGTAATACACGTACATTATCTGTGCTTTAATATACTCTCTGCTACATTTATATTCAACAAATAGATTCCATGTTGCTGTGAATCTGTTCAGTGATAAATGCAGATGGCGTCAAAATGTGGTTAGAACAAAAGGGTGGTACAACGCATGAGGTGATAGCCAAGTGTGTCACTGATGTTGATTACCACATTGACATTTTCTGTGATCTGTTACTGAACAGCCACAAGGCAACATGGAATTCATTAATTTTGTTTTGTATAATGAAAAATAAAAAGCTTTTGATGATTATGTGTATGTCAGCTATGCATCTGTCCTCTGATGGATAATAGGTGAGAGCCAATCAAAATGCGTGCATTGTTGCGCTTAATAAAATAATAATGATATTTTAGAATAAAATAGATATTAATACAGGACAGTGGTAAGCAAATACTGGGCAAAGCTGGGGAGAAGAGTGTGACTTCCCATCATGTCAGGGCTCGAAATTAACGAAAAAATCCAGTCGCATTTTGCGATAAGATACGAAAATTTAGTCGCAATTTCGCAAATTTTAGTCGCAAAATCGCCGCGCTGCATTGTGTTGTCAGCGGTTTAGCAAAAAAATATGAGCCCGCAGTACTTGTGTGTAAAGAAACTGCTGAAAATGGCGAATGATCGAAGGAATGGAGCTGTGCACGTAACATCGCAGCTAAATTACTATACAATTACGCTACCTTCAGAGAAAATTCAGAGCGAGAAACAAAATAATTTTGTCATTTATTTATTTATTTATTTATTTTAGCAAAAGTAGCAGCAAAGTGGCAACTTTTAACCCTTTTGTTTCGAAAGAACGAAGGTGATAACAAGTCGCAAATTTGCGACTTCTCCAGATATTTTAGTCGCAAAGGGAAAAATTTAGTCGCAAATGCGACCGTATTGGTCGCAATTTCGAGCCCTGCATGTGACTAGCTTATTTGGCTCTTTCATTGATTCTGCCATGTGAGCCTGCTTGGTTTCACATTTCCAAAGCTCAACTTGTTCTGTTTTTCTATTCAGCAATTCAATCCTTCCTTCCCCCATTTTGCTTCTGGTTCTTTGTATTTTTTTTACCTTACGAGCTAATTGTAACCTCTTTAATAGTTCTCTTTAATAAAATATGGCTGGGGAATTGCTGCCTGTGGTACCCCTTCAGCCCTGTGCTGAAGCCCTGTTAGGGAGGGGGCATTTTGTTACTTTGCTGGACTGGGTTAACTTGGCCTCGCAATACAGTAACAGGTATGAGGCACCCCCTCAGCTATGTACCGAGGGGAACCCTCATCCAGTGGTCTACACCGGCGGAAGGTATTATCTGCGCCTTGCCAGTTCATTCCATGCACCTCATTTACGCCCAAGTTGTGTCTATTGTCTTTCACTGCACACCAAAGCATTAAAGATTATTTGTATCATTTATTGATTAACCAAAATGGAGAAGAAATGCTATTTCTAAAAATTTCATTGAAAGTATCACAGGTTTCTTATTTACCATTGATTTAGGACATCTGTCTCTGTATAAAAGATCTACAGTGTAGTTAAGTCCAAAGTGCCATTCTTCAGCTTCGTTTAGTTACATACTGTAAGGATAATCCCATGTTGAACAATTTTTTTCCACCCTTTCCCCTTCGGAGGTTTTGTGGTTGATTACAATGCCCAAAAATGGCTTTGCCTTGCTTACATCTTGTCTCATTCAGGGCAAGTCTATACACCTTATTCCAAAATGGTCACCATTTAAATATTCTTTTGTTTTTATTCAAATATTAAAGCCCTTGATTCCTTTTTCTTAAGATTAAAATTCAAAAGAATATTTTATCTTGAATGAGGCAACAAGGGCCAAGTTGTATCCGCATAAATCAGCGGCCATTTTGGAATAAGGTGTATTAGTGCACTGGAGTGGAAGGTTCATGCTTTGCCAATGAAGTCGTTTCTCAAGCCAAATGCGGAGCTAAGGAGATGTCATTCGTTTCTGCAAGCTCTTAATAATGTAAATAGCTGTGGAAACTGCAACATTAATATAGCAGTAATAATAGGAATAGAATGTCCTTTTGCAATTTATACAAGTCTTCTCTTTAATAATGATAATCACAAAATCATACCTTCTTTTTTCAGCAGCATCAGCTAAAAGAGACCTTTTCTTTCTCAATTCTTCCTTAGGTGATATGCTACGCTGCATAACTTCTGGAGCAGATGTTTCTTTCGTTTCTAAAACACGATTTAAAGAAACGAGGAGTCTTACCACAGCATCTGACATTGAACTTGTCACTGGATTATCTCCCGATATTGTGACCTTTTAGATACACTGTAGTTAAGCAGAGATTCAATTAAATACCCTTTCAAAAACAATTTTCATTGACACCATTAGCTTATCGAGGATGGTTATCACAAAATACAATACATAAACTTCTACCTTTTATCAAGGATTCGAAAACCATTTGGTGAACTGAAGCCAAAAGCGGCCGGCAGTACTTTGTTTATCTGTATTTGTACATCATGAATCGTTAACAAAAAGTACAGGTATTTGCCAATCACCCATCAATCTGACAATCTTTGAAGACAGAAATGTCACTTTATACCGTGCAAGAATCTCATTAAAACGGTATTCAACAAAATTAAACATTTATGAAAGATTCCCAAGCTCTCTCACTATTACTATGACTCTTTCAATACGCAAGGTTTACCTGAAAGGTGAGGGGACAACTGCGATTTAAGGATTGATCGATAGCGACTGAAGCTCTCTTCGATGCTAGTTTGTTTAAGCCTCTTCCGCTGGGGTTCCCCACCAGATCTTGCACTCATAATTTATCATATAGTTCCAAAGCATGAAGAGTAAAGTACCCTGGATCTGTGAGTTGTCAGAGCATAAGTGAAGTGAAGTTTGAAGGCAAACAACATGAATTCTTTCTACATCGCTCACGCAAATATAAAGAGCACATTTCGTTTTGGCTTGGATACCAAGTTCACGTGAGAAAAGGCCTGGTCACCTAGTAAACGAAGCGGAGTGGTCAAGCTTGGTTACAAAGTTTCAAAATGGCGGACTCCTCAGGCTGGCTGTGAAAGCAATTAGTTAGCACTAATATGGGCGATAGATTGAAACAAATACGCGAAAAGTCGAAGCTCCGCCGACAGATTCTTGCGCAACAGGTAAATGATTCATGCCATTATTTGGAGTGACAAAGATTTCTTCCTGTATAGCGTGTTTTATAGGTTGTAAAATTTTAGCTCATTCCATCTGGCATCTCAATCCGCATCCGGCGTGCTGATAGGGTGTCCTTCCCTGCGATCGGCACTGTGTCTGTTTGTTGATAAGAACTAAAGTAGGGGTAATCGGAGCTTAGGAGAGTGCGTTCGATATGTTTGTAGGCGTACAGGTAGCAGTTGAAGGGGAAGGATAGATGGTTCGTGCGATAGATAAAAACTCGCACTTGGTTTTGAATTCTGTAATGTACTTCAGGAGTATCTCCACCGTCTCCGATGTCTATAACCACTTCTTAGGATTTTTGATTTTCACGTGGCAAGTCCTCTTCCACATCTTTCCGCATCGAGCGGCTTTCCCTCGTGCTCTCGTCGACAGTTGGTTCATCATCATCTAGGTCTTTTCGCGAAATGTCAACACTAGTACTGTTGTCTTCCGACTGTTCCATACTCTGTTCAAACGATTTGGCCAGCACAGAACAGCGAAGATATTCCCTGGGCTTACACGCACACTAAGCCATGATTACAGACTTTCGCGGCAATCTGACAGTAATCCGATCCCACAAAAGTTGACCCTTCTAGAATGGTGACGATACCTCAAGTGTTTACAAGGCAAAAAGTTGGCCCTCCTAGGGTTACCCTAGCAAGTAAATAGGGTGACCCTACCTCCCATGTAAACCAAACCGGAAAATACAATAGGCAAGGGTTACCCTTCTGAGAGGGTGCCCCTTCTAGAAGGGTCACCCTATCTCCATGTAAAAAGGACGTTACTAGTGCAATAGATGTTCTACAGGGCTCAGTCGTTCGAAGACCAATCAGCACTTTAAAATCCAGGTCTTTTTCTTTGGATAATTTTCTCGGTTATTTTTAAGAGCATCCAATCATCAACTTGTTGACAAAATGAATTAAATTGAATTTACTTTTTAACCCATTTCCCACACCCCCCTCCTCTGCGGCCGCAAAATTGCAGCCATTCAGGGTAAGATTGTTGAGAAATTGCGTTACTTCCATTTCCTTAGAAATTTGGCACATTGGATGTTTACTGGCCGGTTTTTATTCGAATCAGTTGAAATGAACAAAGGATTGCTCAAATGACATCATACTGTGATATTCCGAAAATCGCCATCAAGCGAGACAGAAATGCCCAAACTTGCCTGATCATGCATACACACTGTAACATCAACTTGACCTTTTGAGAGACCATTGAAAAAAATTTGTAAAATATTCGTGGATAATTCGTCGTGGCTAATGAGTACAGAAAGATTTTTAACAAGAACTAAAAATTGCTGTGTTAAGCATGAGAATTATAAAACTGATATGTACGCTTTACGAAGATTCAGCAAACTTTAGAACTTTAAAAAGATGAAAATTTTACGAAAACAGAATATCAGATCTCAGCAAACGTTTAAAAGATAAACCCTGAGGACACACGAATCACCACGTGGGTTAGCACGTCAAAGTGAGGCCGAACATAAGCAAGTGCCTCAGAGTGAGGCAAATGTGCGTCAACACAAATGCAATCTCAAATCCGGTCACATTTTGCTGACATCTCAGTTTCAAACCTCACTATGGGATATCATTATGGTTCCTCATTTTTAGAAACTTAAGGTGGGAAGCCACTGCACACATCGGATGTAACACTCGTAGTCATGCTTGCAACCTCTTGGTGCATTCTTGTTTTCACTGCCAGAACCCATGAAGCTAAAATAGAAAACAAGAGCTTTAACAATAAGTGAAGATAACAAAAGCTGAGAAAAAAGCAAAGACTATATCTATGCATCAAGTAATCACACATTTTTCTGTAGCTACATGTAATTTGGTCAGAAATAAGCTCAAACAAGTTGGGCCTAAATTTCTGCATTGTCTCTTTAGCTTGGTGCCTCGGGAATTGATTCCATTGGTGATCTATTGACCAGTAAAGAAGAGCAAGAGATTAAGAAACAAAGGCTGAGCAAGGTCAAAGAAGAATTACATCAGACCCAAGCAGAGGCTTCAAGAGTGAATGAATTACCTGGTATTCCAGTAGGGCCAGTTAAGGTCTGTTAAAATTTGATATTATGATGTTCACTACATGTACAATGTACATGTATATATTCTCCAGGAGCGGGCATAGCTAAGTAGGCAAGGGCACAGCTTTGTAAGTTTGAAATGTAAGAACTCCATCTTCTTTATTAACTGCCCAGCTGTAGCTTTACAGAATTTGTAAATATGCCATAAAAATTCTGACTGATGGAGAAAAGGGATGAAGGGCTTAATGTCAGGTTTCATTTGTATCATCTTCAGAACTGTCTCATAGAGTACATACATAAACGTTATTTAAATTTTAATTTACAGATAAATACGTTAATATGTCTGAAAATAGAATAACGCTGTAGTTTTGAAAGACTGTACCAAGACTGTGTGTGTGTGTGTGCTTTGCCATAATGCAAATGCAGTCCAATAGCTGTCTGTCAGTGGCATGCCTCTTAAAATTAACGTAGTCTTTGCCATTCTTGACTGAGTCCAACATTCCTATTCTCCGTCGTGCTCCTGGGTTCTCTTGCCTTCCATTCTCCCTTCCATAACAATTGTCAGTAGATCACCATGTCTTGATGAGTGCCCTAGGCATCTCCTTTGTCTATTCCTAATGATGACCACTACATACGGGTGAGTACCTCTTCATTGGAAACCTTGTCAGCCCACGGGATGCCTAGCAACTTTTGCCAGAGCCACATCTCGCAGCTCTCTAACCCTCTGGTATCTTCTTTTCTGATCGCCCAAGTTTCAGCACCATAAAGTAGTGTACCCCAAACTATAAACTTAACAAGGTACTTTCTCAGTGTCAGAATGAAAACTGTTTTAGACTGCCTTACTAAATTTTACATGTACCTTTTTAATTAGTGAAGTTTTTAAATGTCCAATCTCAATTTACCAGTGAAAAAAACTATGTACAATCAAGACCACTGAGTGTTGAAATGTACATGTATGTTATTCCCATCAAACCAATATTATTGTCTCAGTAAAACTTTAATTATGTACTCATTTCAGGTGCTAATTTCAGAAGGGAAAAAGGAAGGAAAACATGATATCCTGCCTAATGAGCAAGAAGTAGATAAAGTGAGCCAAAAATTCATATATGAACAATATTATTATTCATTTTTACAATACATTCTCTTGCATAATGTCATTTCTTCAAATTTGTGAACTCAGTTGGACACCTAAGAAACAAAATTGTCTTATAATAAGGATGTTATCTGTTCAAGTACATGTATTTAGTCTCACTGACAGTACTTGCTGCTTACAATTTCAAGACAAAAGATTCTGAAGAAGAGGATGTTGAGGAAGTCATTTATAAAGATTCCAGTCATTTTTTAAAGGTATTAATTTTATTTTTCAGTCTTTCTTATGTAAGAGAATGTCAAGTAGTAATTCATTAATAATTAATTGAAGGGTGTTTGACGGACAATAATAGATCAATCTGTCACTGGTTATTCTCTAACATATCAAGAGAGGAAGGACAATAATGATAGAATCAATGGTGGTCATCATTATTTTAAAAAGAAATTTTAAGAACTACCGGTATCCCTAACCCTGCCAAACGTCGCTACTGGTAATGACTGGTTATTTATAATTGGTCCTTAAGTACTGCTTTGCATAATATTTGTTTGTTTATTTGTTTTTGTTTGTTTGTTTTTCAGGGAACACAAAGCGCCAATCCTCACAATGACTACTGCCAGCATTTTGTTGACACTGGACAAAGACCACACAACTTCATCAGAGATGTTGGTAGGTACCGTGGAACAACAATTAAATTAACAGACTCTTGATCCAAAACTGCAAAGGGATGAAACATCCCAGTGATTTATTGTTTTCACCATGCCCTCTACAAGTCTAGTGAAACCTTTTTTTTTTTTTTTTTTCAATGTGAAAGTATTGCATTTTAAGTTTATTCAAACCACATAAAGAAACACTTATTTTGACTTATTTTTTTAACAACAGGCCTTGCAGATAGATTTGAGGAATATCCAAAGCTGAGAGAACTCATCCGACTCAAGGTAATGGCGATTGGAGTCACACTATGTTGTTATTTACATTTTTTCTCTGAAAAGATCAATGCTCAACTTTTAAAAAACTAAAGGTTGTCTTATCAATGAGTAAAATTATTGTCTGGAATTGACCGGAGACTGTGAAATCTGTTAAGTTGTTCTAATGGAGATGTTTTGAGTGGAGAGACACGATATTACTGGTAAATTCACTAAATTACTAATCATGATATTCTGACAATGTTAACTGGATTTCTTTAAAATTATCCACAATGAAGTACAAGAGCTGATTTGGTCTTTACAGATGTATAAACATCTTTCATCTTGTTTTAGGATGAAATCATTGCTGAGCGGGCAACACCCCCAATGTAAGATAATTTCTCCTTGATTTTAAGATTGAAATCGTTATATGAAATTTGCTGGGCTTGTTTGCTGATGTAATGTCAAGACTGAAATTACCCAAGCGAAGTTATTAATTTCATTTGACATGACTTGTGTATTTTTAATCCCAGGTACCTTCAGTGTGATCTGGACATCTTTGAT
>NC_090892.1:3772099-3847476 GCF_036669925.1 Montipora capricornis
CCTTTTGACCCCCCCCCACCCCCCCCCTGATCAATGTTGCTAGACGAAACAAAGCATGTCGAAGCTGGGCTTATCAACATTGCTTGTAGGGGGGAGGGGGATGGCAATGGCAAATATTGTGCAATATTGAGGACGTAGTGCGCAAAACAACCCCTGTTTTTAATATTCTCAACCCTTTTTGTCCAAGATTGTAGAATTACGTAGGTGGTTATTGAAAATTCTCTACGCTTATTGGTTGCACTTGAGGTGATTATAACGCGATAATTACCTAAGCGGTTTTTTTTCAAAATGGCGGCCGTCGTTTTGTCGAGGTGACAGACGAAGAAATTAATTGTTTTAAAGAAAATGCATATCTTTCAAATAATCACCAATGTAATTACCGTATTTAATCGAGTAAGTGCCCAACCTAGAATTAGCGCCCACCTCGAATAAGCGAATAAGCGATTTGAAGAGGGGCAACAGTTGTTGGTGGTGAGTCCTTTACCATGGTTTGCAGGGTTAATTCTCAGAGATAGCAGGGACCAAAAATAAGCGCCACTAAACAATCTCGCTTCATATAAGGTGGATTTCCACTGTCGCGTAAATTTTAAGGCCAAGCCAAACGATGGCAACATTTCAACGAAACATCTTGCAACATTGTTGCATGATGTTGCGACATGTGTTGAAAGGAGTGGCCATCAAACGCACGCAACATTTCCATCATTTTCAACGCAACATGTCAATGTTCGTGTGCCCCAGGCCCCTGGCGCATAAGAAGTGGACCTAACATGCATGCCTTAGCAATGTTGCGTGAACGTGGCCAAACGAGTACAACATCATGCAACATCCAAAGTGCTCCACGAAAAATTTGACCGTTTTTAAATTTGATCCAACATCATCCAACATGTTGCAACATCTCGCAACATATTGCAACAGGGTGGCCAAACGTATGCAACATGTTGTGCCCAACAATGTTGCAAAATGTTGCATTGAAATGTTGCGAGCGTTTAGCCAGGCCTTAAATTACGTAGGTTACGCACGTGAAATGGCCATTTCCGAGTTGCTGTTTGTCTCGGTTTCGAAGTGAGTCTTGGTGCTCAACTATTGAAAGGGAAATGAGTTTGATTTTCATAAGAATACGCAACTCATTTCCATTTGAATGGTTTTGCACCAGGACTCGCTTTGAAACTGAGACATCCAGCAACGTAAAAGTTGAGAGCGGTTCAACTTTTACGTTGAACGCAAGCCGTCCCCACTATTTCTTGTATTTTATTTACGCACGTTAAGGTAGTCAAATTCACGTGCTTTTACTCGACAGTGGAAATCCACCTTTAGGCGCTTGACGTCTTGATGCACACGAACGGCAACCGCTTATGTCTCGGCACTACTGCATTTACATTGCTAACTATCATTTCTCTCTTAGAGACGATTAGTTTAAAAATTTTCGGTGAACTTTCATAAATTTCTTTTCCGTTCTTTGCTGTGTAATATGACCGAATCGCAACTTGTCCAGAAAACGCGAGCACAAGAAAAGAAATTTTGGTTTTCTTACTATTTAGATCACCCTTACAACCATTCTCGTTCCGAGAGTCCGCTTTTATTTTGGGCAGAACCAAGAACACGGACTCTGGCCACAGCCACAAACACTCGCAGTTGCGGTAATAGTATAATGTTGTGACCGTTAATGACCGTTGTTGCTTTGAATTTCTGAGAATGCGCAGAAGAGCCGGGAGTCCGTGATTCGTGGCGCTGACCAAAACAAAAGCTGACTCTGGGGACGAGAATGCGTTCCTCCCTGAGGCCATTTCCGACTTCATGACTGCCTCCTCTTCAAAGCGAGTCTAAGTGCGAAGTTTTTCTTATGAAAATTAGTTTCCATTCATATTTAAAGAAGAACTAATTACCGTCACAAAAACTTCGCGCCAAGACTCGCTGTGAAGAGGAGGCAAGCATGAACTTGGAAATGGCCGATTCAGTTAGGGTTATGACTGGAATGGATACTCCAAAATAAGGTGAGACACTTGATTACGTGGCGATACCTGACAACATCAGTGTTGACCCCCTTTGGCAGATAAACAAGGCTCTGTTTAGGCGGAGAATAACTTCTGGATTAGGCACTGATCTCTACTGATTAGAATTTTATAGCGCTGACTCGGCATGGTTTGCTTTCATAAATTGTTCCGGTGACAGCATATTGAAACTTAGCAGAACTTTAGTAAGATCGTTTGGTACTTGATATACACAAAACTAAGTGTTTCGCCTTATTTTGGAGTATCCCTTCTGGTCACGACCTTTCAGTTAGTGGGAGTTTTCCGCATAGATGTCGCCGTCGTAGATCTTAACTAACCTTATCTACTGTAATCTCCGAAGGTAAAAAAGAAAAGTTACACGGTTTATTGATTCACAAATGTTTTTTCCTCTGTCCAAGGTTGGCTCTCTGTGGGACCGAGCTTATCAAGTTCGAATTTCTCGGCTGATTTGTACAGTTCCTACTTTTCCAGCGGATCTGAAGAACTTATTGTGGGTAGCACACAGGAAATCGAGACACTCCGACCAAAATCGCCCACAGGGAAACATAAAGGGGACGCTGGAGGGCGGGGAGGGGCTATCACTCCCAGCCGTGGTGGCCAAGGCCCCAGGGCGAGGGGTGGCGTCCGCGGGGGAATGATGCGAGGAAGTGGTTTTCCAGGGAAGGGAGGAAGAGGTTTCATTAGTTTCTCTGTTCGGTGAAAAGTGCGGTCGCAGCTACTACTCTAATGAAACTTGTTTACCCCACACATCTTTATTTTACTCCTTGTGTGCGACTGCCGTTGTCCGCTGCAAATCAGAAAAGCTGAAGTGAACAGAGAGATCCCGATGACCGCTGGCTGTTGCTTGTTATTAAACCCTGCAAAATTTCTTACTCTAACTTTTATATTTGAAGAACTTGTTCGATACTTGGGGAAAACAAGGGACCTCAGGCAATCGGCAAATGTCAGACATTAACTGTAAACGTATAATTCAGTTTATGATGTGAAAACGTGCGGTTTGGCTTGATTCCTCTGTACACGACAACCATTCAGACCCTTTCATGTATCCTCTGTTGTTCCATTTTTAGCGACAATGAAACTTTTTTTGCTAGAAAATGAATAAGACTGACTGAGGACAGCTATCTTCTAGCCTTTGCAATCTTTCCCATACAAGTATTCCAGACCGGCATTGCACTTGCCACAAGGTTAATAGCAGTCGGTGTACGAAACAGGAAAGGAAAAAGAACCAAAGGCAAATAAATGAATCCCACTCTTATATGGCCGTTTAGAATCAATTTACATCTACTTCCGATTTTAACTGTGAGTGATAGCAGTCACTGTAAATCAAATTATAGCGAGTGGGAAGGGCATTAAAATGAACTGGAAAAAACTAAGAGCGGTAACGTGTATTACATTCCAAGAAAACGACATTCGTAAGATATTTTTTATCTATATCTTTGAATAGGAAAACAAAACAAATATTAAACTTAGCCAACCGTGCCGTAGAATATGGCGTGCTGAATAAACAGGCCAATCTCTGCGCGTGTACTGAGGTCATCACTTCTTTCCATCCTTCAAACTGACATTTCCTTTTTTATTCAACTTATACGACGTACAGTCTACTTTAGACTTCAAATCTACTTCAACGAAACAAAGATTTTAAACAAGCTGAGAAGATTCACAATACGCGACCTTGCAGTTTCCGATATCCATTAGACTAACGAGACAACCTTCCGGAAAATCGATTTTTTTAGAGTATTGAAATAGCAGTACCCAGCAAAACAATTGAAAGTTAACCGTCTTCACCGGGGTTTTGAGACCTAAATACTGTAGATCAGCGCGGCATAGCTTAGAAACGCTATTTCTTGTTGAACTAAAGCTGTAATTCTGCCTGTTTTCATTCTTTTCAGAGCGGTAAGCTTGTCAATATTAACACGGGATATTGCGTCGTGTAATTGTTACGAAATGTTCAATGTCAGTTCGAGGGATGGAAATTAGTGTTAACCGTGTACTGAGACATACAATACAAACGCATTTAACGTCGGGTTAAGTAGAGACAAGCTCCCTCTAAAGAAAGTGGATTGGACGCGCTTCCGCGCCTGCTAAGGAAATGGGGTGTTTTCACGTGACGTCACGGCGGTCATGTTGGTTTCCCCAACTAATCCTCCGGGATTTGAGCTCTATTATCGTGCAAACGTTATCTTTTGTCTTGATGGAAAAGAAACACAAGACTACTGATCACGTGAGTGAAAACACTCTACAGCAAGAGTGAATTAGGTAAGAGTGTTGTTATGCATGGCTGGGCCCCCCAGCACAGTCACAAATTAGTCTATGTTTAGAATACCCGTTCAATTGTCATGTCCCTGAATAACATGGCAGAACACGTCACGCGTGATATGGCTTCTTCTGATTGGTTAAAATTGGCGGCCCTTTGTTTGTTTCACGCGCAAAGTGTAGCTAAAAATAACTCCATTTGTGCCTGTGCTGGGGCAAGACCGCAATGTTATAGATCAACTCTCTGATCTAATTTCACTCTTGCCTAAACTAATCTCTCTACCATTGGACCTGGAGATTTGGGAACGAGACGAAGGACACGGCTCGAAGAGAGCACACATGGGACACCGCTTACAGCCACTCTACTATAAGGTGCATGCGCGAACCTAGAGCATAGCTCCACAGACAGTTGTAATTTGCTGGAAGGGGACTTATGATACAGTAAACACACGCATATAAGAACACTTTTCAGGTTTAAGGTTGATCGTGTTCCTATTTGAGGGGAGCCTAGTGAGAAATCAGCCTGAAAGTGTTCTTAAAATGTTCTTAAAACTGGTTTCAGAAATACTTCAAATTGTCTATTTCTAGAGGTTTAATTAACATACAATGTTGTTTTGTAATAGCTTTTATAGTTTGTAATGGTCCTGAACACCATAGTACTTTGATATAAGTTACTATACTGTATTGTTTCCTTATCCTAATACCCTTTCCCTTTGTATTAAGAAAATGTTTTGTTTATCAGGCTGAATTTGTTCTTATTTATATGGTGCTTCATTGGCCAAATTTCAGCCTGATGTTCTTAATGCGCTTGTTCTTATATGCGGGTGTTTACTGTACTGGCTTTAGCCCCCCCACTTTTTTGGCTGATTAAATCACAATTTTTTTTTTTACTTTAGTAAACCAGGTCCGTCTTTTACAAAAAAAGTACATTACATTATTTTATGTCAAATATGCGGACCTCTTAGGAAACACAGCCTTATTATGATTTTACCATTTCGATCCAATTTAGTTTTTCGAGGGTGTTCTCGTACAGACACGGCCAGATGAGGCAGTTTGTCGTTAGTTTTAGATCCATTTCTAGCCATTTCAGAAGACTTTAATTTCAAATTTTCCCCGGGGGAACATGCCCCCGGACCCCCCTAGTTGGCTCACGCTATCGCGTTCGCATTAGCCCCCCCCCCCCCCCCCACTTGAAAATCCGCTCCGCGGGCCCTGTATTTTGCCTACACTACCAATAAGAAGCATACAACAGTATAGATGCAGGGGCCTAAGGGTCAGCAAAGACCTCATACGCCGGTTTATTGAAGGAAGACAAAATATATATAGCCCACCATTACTCATAGTACAGACATGTGTCTCCAGAGACGAACCAATTCACACTAAATTAGTGTGACACCGACGGATACGAAAACCCAAAAACACTTTGTGGCAAAAAGGGGAACATATACCTCCACCAACTGCGGTGCCGCTAAAACTCCGGGGGCTGAGTCACCAAAACGAATCATGAAAACTAACAAAACACACTTAAATCAAAGCTAAACTAAGGAGCGGAAATGCTGCTGACCTAGAATGGTTATCAAGTCGTAACAGCCTACTATATATATCAGACACTCATACCCATAATCCCTTTTGCGTGGCACCAATCCTACTGTCCGTGCCGGCAAAATGACTATTTCTGCCTATTACGCTCCGCTTCATTGTCAGAAATACTATTGCTTGACTCGTAAAACTGTAATGTAGCAAAAGCTAATCCCGGCTGAAAAGTGGTCGGAGTAGCCATTAATTTTACATCACACTTGCCCCTTCAATACTTCTTTTTTTTTTGCATAAGGCGCTATTTCTCCTGCATATACGTTAACGATTTCCAGTACTTATAAAGGTTAAATCCCGCGGGACATTATTTTTACAATCAATGTACATCGCCACTACTCATAAATGGAGGAGGCCGTTGGTACCTTGGTCTTTCTGAAAAATAAAAGGATTTAGACGTTAATTTCAAAGAAAATCGCTTCTGTTTGTTTCAACTGCAAGCCAGAATACATTGCTTAACGCAAAAACCACCGATCTGTGGAATGGGCCCAAATTACTGAGAAACTGCCCCGCCCACTTCAGTCGATCATTTTGATGAGCAGTAGCCAGCCATCTTTTGCCGTCAAGGTGTATCGGAACAACCACAGCAATGGAAAGATACATTTTCAAAATCATGAGTCCCGGGGGCAAATGGATAAAATTGTTCTTGTCCAGCGAAGACGTTGCAAGTGCAACCATGGACTCGCTGTTACTTCGAGTGCAAGAAAGGTTCCCTGGTCCGAAAAGTAACGTTGAACACAACACCTCTCAAGAATTTGAAGTATTATAAGCGAAATTGGGCGGGGCAGTGACTCAGTAGGGACCTTAAGACGACGACGGCTACGAAAACGATGTCTAAATATATTATTTCCTGTTACTGTAATAATTTTGCGATTGCTCTAAGTCGCTTGGCAAGGAGAATATGAATCCACATTGCAAGAATAAAATTGGTGAGAACGGTGTGGATATTTAGAGAGAAAATTGAAAATTGATCGTCAGGTGCCCTCGTCCTCCACATGACCTCAAATTTGATCATTTCACGTCGTTGTCAAGACCAGAACGGCAAAGAAATGTATGAAAATGTAAAACGCACGTGCAGAGCGCGCAGAACTATTGTTTTTGCTAATTAAACCTATGGCTATGTGGCGTTCTCGTAGCCGTCGTCGTCGTCCTTGCATAAGCTCCCTAGTAGTTCGAGCCCATTCCACAGATGGGCACCCTGCTAGCAGAGCCTTTCTTTTGCTTGCTCGATTTTGGCGTTCTCGAGAAAGGCTCTGCATGAATCGAGTAAGATCTTTATTGAATATGCGCTGCATGTTGCCAGGATACAGTCTCGAACCCAAGCCTAATATGCCAGATCTCGCCGCCATCTTGGTTTTTCATGGTACAGCGGGCTCAATTATAACCATCGGTTTTGTCACTGAAGGTACGCTCGCACTGGAATAACCGGTTTGACGAGAGAAAACAAGATTGACTAGTCCAGAAGCTCGGGCTGCGGCGGCTTCAAAGATTTGGAGGCGATTCGGACAGAGCCTACTTTTCTCCTCCTCAGTAAAGAAAAAGACAAAAGGAGGCTCTGCTCGCAGGGTGCAGATGGGTGGTTTTCGTAGTAATTCAGAAAAAATGATTTTCTATTCACTGAAGTGGAGGTGGCTGGTGGTGGTAATTAGCGGCTTGGTAAATGTCCACCTCTAGCTACTGACACTGACATTGAGATACTTTATCACAAAAAGATGATTTTTAACTCATTTATTCCTGCAGCGATTGCAATATTTTCGAGCACAAATCCCGCGCGAGTTGCTCGGAGGTAAATAGCAAAGGGTATTGAGAGTTCGAGTGGCCAATCAGAGCACGCCTTTGACGCTTTCCACCACAAGCACATCACCTTGAAGTGTGTAATTTGCAACTCTTTTCCTTTTGAACAAAGCTGGTTATTTTACGACACCAATTTTATGCCCAAATATGGACAAAAATAAGATTGAGGCTGCACGCGCGGGAAAAGGCACGAGCTACATTACATACAAATAAGGAAATATTTAACTCAAAAATACCCCAGATCTGAGCCAGAGTTAAACGCTTCGAGGTTGTGAGTTTCTGTACTTACTGATTAACAATTATTCACGGAAGGCGAGGTGAATAATTGTTTTAGTATAATTACATCTAGGTGATTATTTGAAAATTTTGCCTTTCCTTTAAAACAATTAATTTCGTCGTCTGTCACCTCGACTAAACGGCCTGCGGCCATTTTGAAAAACCTCTTAGGTGATTATCCTCACCTCAAGCACAACCAATCAGCGCAGAGGATTGTCAATAATCACGCATGTATTTATACTAACAACATAAAACGTACATAGGGTGGACACGCGAGGAGGAGGGGGGGGGGGGGGGGTCGAACCAAATTATGAAATCGTTTGAATGGTTTATATTTTGTTTAAGCTTGTTTAAGAGACAAGGTATGCCATGAGAACGTATGAATGGAAGTTAACCACGTACATGTACGTTGAAAGATGTGTTACATGTATATAGATTTAGCATCGAATTTACGGCAAATGTCAGGATGCTGTTTGTCGGCTACCAATGAATGACAATTCTCTTTTTTTTTTTTTAGATTGATAATATTCTGTATCAAACAGGCAAGCAATCTCCTTAAATCAAATTATTTTTGCCTAAACATAGGCGCAACGTTTGTCATTCGACGGTTTGACCTTTTGCCAGCTCGCAAAAAAACCGTTGAACCTTGTGCTAAAGAACTAGCGGAACATTTTCCTTTTGAGTGTTGACAATGTGCGAGCCATAGCTGCAAGTCATGCGAGTCACACAGTTATTAAAAGCTAACCGTTTTAAAATGGGTGCTTAGACTTAATAACAGTTTATCAGCGCTATTTGAAATGGGTGCTTAGACTTAAATGCGAAATTCGCCGTGGCTCGCATGACTCGCTGGCTCGCAGATTGTCCAGCCCCTTCCTTTTGGTATTCAACCACAGAGCTATATACTCCAATATCAAGTTAGATCTGTGATCTTTCTGTGAAATCTGTTTCCGCCAAGGGGCAAAAAGAAGGAAAACATGAGCCGCAATGTCCCGGAAATTAAAAGCAAAATTCTTTGTGAACTTACGATCTAAAATGGAGCGCAGAGGTGGAAAACAGGCAGAACATCACACCTGAAAGTGATGTCCTAAAACGCAAGCGTAACAAGAAATGAAATGTACGTGCTGTTGTGGTAAAGAACAAATCTTCTCCATTAAGCGTTACAGCCGTATTTTGCGGCAAAAAGATTAGCGTTTCATTATGGTTATTATGGATTAGCGTCGGGGTTAGTGACATTTAAGGCTTGCATTTCTGGGCAAACTGTAAGTACATGTTAAGGTATGCTTGTGAAGGGAATGACAAATGTAGTTCAGCTCGTAAACTGTGTTCTTCCAAATAGCTGCGAGTTTAGGCAACGGAAACGATTATGCCAGCGATGTTCTCTCTTCGATACAGAAGTTTCCTCTACAAGAAATAAGAATGCCAAGATGTACTACAAACAAAGTCTCCTTTACACATGTTGTCTTGGACGTCACTCAACGCTTTCAAAAGCATTGGGGGAGTGTGACGTCTCAATTAACACCTGGTGAAGGAAGCTTGAAAATGTCATGATAAGGTGTCTGTTGGGATCGCTCAAAGTCAGCTAACCTGAACATTTTTTTCCCAATGGTAATTTAGGACAAAAATCTACCGGGCACATAAACTATAGTTTACAAGTCTATTATATGAGTTTCTACGAGTTCAGTTTTTCGGCCCCTTTTAACCTCAGTTGATCCTGTAGCGTTATCCAGCCTGTTTTCCACTCCGCACAGCTTGATATCTAATAAAAAGAACTTACTCAAAAAGGTATCAAGCCGTCAGTCACCTTGAGCAGAGCCAGGGTAGTACTGGCTGTTTCCATTGGCTGATGACAAATTCACACCAGGTTGAGGTGGGAGGCGATAGGGAGGGGGTGCACCCCTGGGAGGCTCAGGCTGCTCTTCACGTTGGTCGGGAGGAGGAAACCTGAAGACAAAAAGCAAGGATAGGAATTTGTTTGACTACAAGTATGTTGGGTGGGGTGGGGTGAGAGGAGGAGCCCATCGCTAAATAGGATGGAAGGGGGGGGGGGGAGTAGTTTGCTTTAGCATACTTAAACAAATCCCGCCTTGAAGCATTTAAACTTAATGAACAACTGTCCAGATTCTGTCCCACCATGATAACCGATAGCAACCAGTATTTGTGGGACAGTCCCCCAAAAAACTGTGTTACTGTGGAAAATATATTATCGTTATTTACCAATCAAAGGAAGATTCTTTTCCAGCAAGCTGTAAATGTTTTTTTTCAGATTTTAGTTAAGATATTTTTTTGCTCAACAAAGATTAACCCTTGTGTAAAGAACAGGATTCTTCACGAAAAAGTTTCAAAACTATTAAAACTTAACCCATTGAGCCCTAACACCAGACAATTTTCCTTGGGGCCCGCATCCAGGGGCGTTTGAGGTGTCAATAGCTTAAATAATTAGTTAAATGGTATTGGTGCAAGGGGTAGCGCAGAGGTGATAGCACTCATCTCCCACCAATGTGGCCCGGGTTCGATTCCCAGACTCGGCATCATATGTGGGTTGAGTTTGTTGGTTCTCTACTCTGCACTGAGAGGTTTTCTCCGGTTACTCCGGTTTCCCCTCTCCTCAAAAAACCAACCTTTGACTTCATTTGCTTTCATTGCGAATTTCAGTTTACAGTGTCCCCAATTAGCGCTCCAGCGCTAGAACGACTAGACACTTAAATAAAGTTCCTTTCCTTTCCTTTCCTTATTTTCTCAAACGGGTACTCCGGTTTCCCCTCTCCTCAAAAACCAACCTTTGACTTGATTTGCGTTGATTGTTAATTTCACTTTACAGTGTCCCCAATTACAGTAGTGCTCCAGTGCTAAATCAACTAGACACTTAATAGAAGTTCCTTTTTTTTTTTTTTCAACAAATGGCATAAAACACTAAGCTTTAAGCACGAGAACAAGCATTTTTCAGCTGAACCTAGCCTGCTTTGCATAGAGTTTTATCGAATTTTACCAGATCCACACAGAAACCAATGTGAAAAAAAAATGGACTGTTCTTCTCTTGAACTTAACAAATTAAGAAACCGTTTACATTAAACTCTTCCAGTGCAAAACAGAAGTGTTTTTGTCCAGGATAACTAGCTATGAATAGTTGCTGGAAATACCACATACTGTTTATACGGGATTGAACTTTCTTTGGGTTGCCCAAGATCATGGGGAGGGCCTTCATGGGGCGTATCTCCATTCTGATGAGACAACTGGCGAAGACGGAAAGTAGCTCGCAAAATGGTGGCATGGTGCGATAATTGAGGTCTGGAAAGAGATTCTTACAAAAGGCAATCATAATATCAGTGAACAAGTAAATCATGTCTAAAGCACAAAAGAACAATAACATTATTATCAATACTTCTACAAATATAATATCTAGAATATAATAATGTCCAGTCTTAAAGAGTCTTAATTTCTGCTGATTATGTTGTACCTTACAAGAGCTGCCATGTGACTTTGCACACCATGTATGCACAGTTACACTGGGAAAATATTTGCTTCTTTTTTAAACAGATAATTAACATTTTGTCCCCTAAGGCTGATTACATGTAACACTTGAAATCTTGCCACAGTTCACTCAAAAATTACAATCCTTTTTAATCGATTAATAGAAAGTTCATGAGGAGAACAGCTTTTCATCAAAATTTCAATCTTGAAATAGCTTTCTAACCTTGTGAAATCCTTTTCAAAATACACACATGCAAGCCACCACCTTGGATTATATGTAATGTCATTGAGCTCAGCCTGAAGTTTTGCAGGAAGCTTGAACACAAAGCTGTCGGGATTCCTCTTGGTATTCCAGTCATGACTTTTTGTTCAGCAACATAAATTGCTCAAATAGGTTCAACAATGTTCATGTTGTTCACATTTCCGAGAGCAAAGGGATCAGATGAGCTCAATGACGTCACTTACAATCCAAGATGGCGGCCTGTACGTGTGTATTTTTAACAAGGATTTCACAAGGTTAGAAAACTATTTCAAAATAATTGAAATTTTGGTTGAAAACTGTTCTCCTCATGAACTTTCTATTAATCGCTCAAAAAAAGGATTGTCATTTTGGAGTGAACTTCTCCTTTAATAGAGTGCAAAAGCTAAAGTAATCCATCAAAAAATGATCATTGTTATTATCAGCACTGCACACAAACCTTG
Source organism: Montipora capricornis (assembly GCF_036669925.1). Taxonomy (NCBI): domain Eukaryota; kingdom Metazoa; phylum Cnidaria; class Anthozoa; order Scleractinia; family Acroporidae; genus Montipora; species Montipora capricornis. The sequence continues at coordinate 3,784,192 of NC_090892.1, forward strand.
CAGTCTCAGCATCTCTCTTTGGCCTGGAAAAAAAGGAAAAGATAGCAGGTAGTGAGCACGAGGAGAGTTTTATGGCATTCAAGTGCTTGTAAATTACACAGTTGCTAAATGAAGGAAAAAAACCCCAGCCTTTTTGGATTTATTTTGATATATACACAAGATCACCAACTATGCACACTCATTTTCCTCTTCTCAAAAAAGTGGCAATAAATGTCATAACACAGGATTTTCTCATTACAATAAAAGACAAGGCAGTCAGTAACCAGAAGCCCATAGATGGATTCCAGAATTAATAAAATGCATTATTATAGCATTATACATGCTATCCATCAGCACTTCATTTATGCCAGTGGAGCTCCATTAGTAAGAAAATATGGTAACCCATCTGTGCGAGAAAATTTGGTTTTTGGTCACCGTACGACTGTACGACTGTCTACCCCTCCATGTATGCCAATGTAACCAGTATCACGTGACCATATTGCAGGCTCAAGTTTAGAGAATCAATACTTTGGAAACTTGTCTCCAGATAGTTTACAGCATACACCTTTGATATTGGCCGTCCATGTAATGGTCAATTGACACCCGTCAAAACAAGGTATCTGCTGATCAGTATCATGAGACCATATCATGGGCTCAAGGTTATTGGTCATCGAGGCAACCTTTTCTTATAAGTTGACCGCTGACCAGGGACTTGGTTTCAATTGGATCGCAGGCTCAAGCTAGGTTAACATTAGGTGCCCCTTTTACCACTGGTGGGAAACTGCATTATTTTAGTGCATGTGATCAACATTTCCCAAGGTACATGTATATTTCCTGTGGTAATGTCCATGGATGTGTCAAAAAGATCAGATGAAGCACCTATGACATTAAACATGGTAACTTTGGTAAGTTGAAAGGTGTTTTGATGCCCAAGGTTCAAGAGCCAATCACAATGCTGATGACATTGTGATTAAATTTCCTGCCCAATGAATTGCATGAGATTTTTTTTTACCTTGGGAATCTTAGTAACGTGTGACCACTGGTTAACACAGTATACTAAAACCCAAGTGTGAGGCACTGCAGGATAATTTACCGTGGGAAATGGCATTTACCATGGTGTGTGTAACCGCATCTATTGTAAGAATAAATAACCTGGGAGCTATGCTTTTAGGCTTGGCTAAATCTATATAATTCATTAGCTTCTACTTGAAAATGCTTACCTTCCTTCACGAAAACAAAACATGATGACAGCCAGGATAATAGCAATGATTAGGACAACTATGAGCGGAAGAATCAGTATCAAAAGAAAGTCATGTCCAAAGTCCCTTCTTGAAGAATCATACACGGGAGCAACATAGGTGGATTCATGAAATCCTTCCCCACTGTGTGCTGGCTTAGAGTCATTACTGGCACTGGCTGATGTTTGGCTCTTATCCATCTAGGACGCAAGCATAAGATTCTTTTTAAGTGGTGTAAGTTGGAAAGCTTAATTCACATGAAACCAAAAATTACTCAATCAATTTAAATCAAGGACATGAAAGGGTTACTTTCTAATGAAACTACATATGGTGCTGGTTTGTGAAACACACATAATTTGGTTTTATTTAAACAAGTTGATAATAACCTGTTTGGTTACTAACCAAGAGTGAGGGCCATACTGGGGAATGTTGGTACAGAAATGACCAAGGGCAAGTATTTCCCAGTACCGTCCCAAGCAAGTCAGGTTATTAATTAATAACTACTTTATTATATGGCATTGTTTCTTTGAGATATCGGACACTTCCTCTTGACGAATGTTCATAATCTTCGTCTTCCATCAGTGAATTTTTACTAATTTTTTTTTCTGTAGTGCTTAGCTTTATTGGGTACTCTTCTCGTAATATACAATATAAATTCATAATACAACAAAAGAAAAGCGAAAAAAAAAAGAAAGAAAGAAGCAAACCCCAAAAGGGCAGGTGCAGCAGGACTAACGTCCCATGTGAGGCACCACCCCTAGATTAAGACCTAGGATAAAATAAAATAAAACGAATACTCAAACATTCGCTTAGAAAATAAAATAAATTATGAGTGGCATGGGCCCGTAGGGACTAGTGTCCACATGCAGGGGTAATTGATTTCATATACTGTACCCCCAACAGGTGAGTGCTCATTAATTTGCAAACAAAAAGTTGAAAGGCAGTAGACAAGGAAAAACTGCTTGGACCATGCTACAACAAGTTGCAAAAATAGTGGAGACACTTCACCTTCTTGGGGCGTTATTAATTTCGCTATTATCTCTCACACTGCAGCCCCCCTCCCCCCCTTATCAGTGTTGCTAGCGAGACAAAAAAATGTTGGGAACTTAAGCAGTCAACATTGAAAGGGGGAGAGGGGAGAGGAAGTGGGAAAGGTTTAAATTCTAGATACGCCGAGTATTGGAAGTTAGAAAAGGTGTTTTTTAATAAAAGTGTCTCAACAATTTTGCAACTTGTTGTCTGAGTTGGTTGTCACTGTATTGGCGTACGGTCACTTTGTTTATTGGAACGGGAAGGCGTCTATCGTTTGCGTTTAATATGGTGTTTCCAAAAAAAAGGGTTTAATTCTCTGATCTGCTGTGAATGGAAAATGGCCAGCGATAAACTGGATTTTGGCGGGGTTTCGGTATGACGTAACTTGAAGGCATTTCAGTGCTTTCTGTGAGTCAAGTCGAACATACACTTAATTTGGTACACAAAAGGTGTGATTTCCATCCTTTCGCTTTTGAAAGTACGCTAGATATATCCTGGAACCGATTTCGAAATGTTTTTCCTTAAACACCTATATTTCGGTCGACACTTGACATCTAAAGCACGCGTAACTTGTACTTAATTATCTTTTTTTTACGAATGAGTAATTGACATAACCTCTCCTTTAAATGAGATCGCATGCCATTTAAAGGGAACAACCACTTTCCGAAAAATCAATTCTTAGCAAACATTGTTATACAAAGATACATTTTCATAGAAGTCCATTCGTAACATTACTTATTGCTTTCGGGCTAGTCTGCTGCCAGAGAAGGGATCGGTAACGCTTACTAGCAAGTCTTCTACTTGACGTGTCGGGTACAGGATAATTCCATGTTCTTTGGAATGACTGACTGAGCACAATGATCAAAAGAAAGCACCCGATTGTGTTAAATCCTTTGCGAGATTTGTTTTACAATGAGATACAAAAGTGAACAAATTTGTACCAGCTACACATTATGACATTTATATGAAACGGTCTACACGGTCTACCACAACTTTTCACTGAGAAAATAATATGATATCATATTTCTTGCTGTTGCGATGGTAGACCGTGCTTGGATGGTAGACCGTTGGTAAATGGAATAGACGATATGTACAGGATTTCTAACTGTGTGAGCTTTATTACGAATCACCTGGTAATCTATTGGATTGATTAGAAAAGAAAGTACTAGTTGAATTGTGCTGTTTCCTCGAAAATACGATTTTCAACTGTAACGCCACCATCCCGGTTGACGTCACCAAGAAACACAATAAATGGTATTGTGTTACATAATACGAGCCATGTGTAACTTTCGGAGAATCAGATCTGCAGTGCAAAAATACTTTGTTCGCTTTAGTATTTGGTACGGAGTCTTCGGTTAGCGGTGATAAGTCCAAACACTCGAAAATCGATGCTACCGTATGTCAATAATTAATATTCTTTCGTGTTTGGTACAATGTGCTTTGCACTTCGCATGCAAACTTCTGAAATGTTTCAGAGCTTATACGATATTTAATGGTTGTTTCTTTAGTTCCTGCTTTTCTACGTTGAAACGTTTCCCTATAGGATTCAAATCCCGAGTGGCAAAGTTATTGCAATCAATCAGACAACAAGTTGCAAAACTAGTGGAGACACTTCACCTTCTTGGGGCGTTATTAATTTCCCTATTATCTCTCACACTGCAGCCCCCCTCCCCCCCTTATCAGTGTTGCTAGCAAGACAAAAAATGTTGGGAACTTAAGCAGTCAACATTGAAAGGGGGAGAGGGGAGAGGAAGTGGGAAAGGTTTAAATTCTAGATATGCCGAGTATTGGAAGTTAGATAAGGTGTTTTTTAATGAAAGTGTCTCAACAATTTTGCAACTTGTTGCAGCTTACAAACATAGTTTCATAGTTTAAATATTCTGTTAAGTACAAGGCCTGAAAAGTTGATGTTTTGCAAAAAAGGGTGCGTAGATTAAAGGAGTTGCTTAGTCTTGTACAACCATGGAAAACAAAAGATACATAATTCTGAACATCTAAATTGGTACTACAGTAAAGGCATTTATAAAAAAAGATCTTAGGGCTTAGTCACACGTTCATCCCCTATGAACGTCTGCTGAAAGGAAAAAACACTTCCGTTTAAAGGCTGTTTTAATGCAGACTATTTAAAGAAACCAATCAGCATTGACTAATAATATTTTGCTGTGCATAGCCAATCACATGCCGCATAAGAATGCCATACAAAATAAGAGGTTACCCGAAACTGGAAAATGGCCTCTGATTGTTCTGTAATCCACAAAAGGAGGTGCTTTTTCATTTCAGCAGACGTTTGCGGGGGAGGACCCGTGACAAAGCCCTATGAACTTCTGCGTGGGAGGCTAGACTCTAACTGGAGAGCCTGCTCAAAGGCTTGGCTAGTCAGCTCCAATTACCGGTAGGACAAACTGATAAAGACCGCCACCCATTACTTTGAGGACTTAAAAAAACAATCTCAATGGATAAGTTGGTCTGCCTGTGGTCTTGTTATTATTTACCTTTCAGTCCTGAGAGTGACTAGAGACTAACAGATTTTACTCTGTCTAAAACTGCACAATTTTACTTGTCAATGGGGGAAGCTTCAGGAATCAATGGGTTGAACAGTAATATTTCCTGGTGGTCTTTGACCGTCAGACGAAAATTTGATGATCTGCACGGTCTCTAAAGCATGAGTTACTTCATCAACAGTTTCTTAATTAGGCATCTTTGGGGGTAGGGGCCTGTGAGATGGCTTCATACAACAATTAAGCAACCCTATGCAAATAACATCCCTAAAACTATAAAGTCTTGCATACCAATCTGAACTTGCACCAGTCAATGTCATATGGTGGAAATTGTTTGTTTGCCGGTTGACCCAGTCCAGAGCATCCTTGGTAATTCATTTTAAGAACTTCATAGGTGGACTCTCCACCGACTGTAATGTAGACACTGTTTCAAAAAAAGATGAAATGAACTTAATAAAAACAGATCATGTGCATTCATTTTAATTTACACATCTAGCCCAACACTGACAACAAACATTTCTTGAAACTTGGAAATTATTATTTGCCATTGCTTGGTAATTTTAAATCAGCACCCTGGGCACAAAGAAAGTGACCATTATCAAGCTCTTGGACAATTCACCAAACAAATGTTTAAATGCAAAAGAAGACTGAGTGTACAGCGGCAAACTAGGCCCTTCAACAATAACACAACAAGATCAGTTTACATTAAGTTCTTTTTATGAAACTGTTGTTCTTGGACCAGTCACTTCACATTCTAGGCAAAGAAAGAAACGATAACATTTCACCCTTATCCTAACATCATGGAAATTGATTATACATGTAAATACTTAGTCTAAAGGCACAATAGATACAATAATATTACAAGTTAAACAAAAAAGCTTAGCAAGAATGGAATCTGCTTTCAAGAGTATTTAAAGAAGGCTTGAGCTTTCAAATGAATAGCATTTCAAAAACCAAACAATCAAATTTGCTCTGGCACTTCCTACGAAATTTAAATTGGCTTGCTTTTAAAAGATTGCTACAGTACTTCTGTGAGACTCCATAAAACTTTCTCTGATCACCAATTTGAAATTCTTGTGCTCAGCAACACGCATTGGTGGAGGTGTCAGGTGGGGTACCCAACATAATCTGCATCACACAAACCACATGAAAAATTATAGACATTGCATTGCTGATTAACAATTCTGATTAACTCTCTTGGTTTAATTTCCCGTTCTACTACAAGCTTCTCACCCTTCCTTCTGTGGAGGAATTGGTACCCTCCCATCCCTGTCCAGTTTAGACTCCACTGATGTCACCTTAACTCCTCCGGCAGGCTGCCACAGTTTCTTTACTTTTTCAACAAAGCCCGCACTTTCTTGACCTTCAAGAAACTCATCAATACTACTGTTCCGTACAAGAAATTCTGCTTGATAGCGAGGAATTTCTACAGAGTTAAACACAAGACTACATTACCAAGCAAGAATGACAATAAACACTATTATTATACATTGGTGTCACAAGCTCAATTTTGATTGGCTATAAGCACGCAGCTAATTCTTGCTTGCTCTGTTTCTCTTACGTCATACCTACAGACAATAAATTTTATATATGTAGAATTGACGTCATACCTACAGACAATAGTTTTATGCATGCAGAAGTGACGTCACCTAACACACTAACGATCAGTTCGATCAGCTTTGTCATGGCGGAGCTCAGCTCAGGAATATGCATAATAAAACAATTATTGAATTCGGTTTTCTCATGTTAGCGATAATTATCAAGGCCTCAGTTTGTGTTATCCACCTCAGCCTTCGGCTTCAGCAGATAACACAAACATTGGCCTTGATAATTATCGCTAACAGGCTCAACCTCATCCAATAATTGTTAATTATGAGGTCATCTGAAAATCTGTGTTATTGTGACAACTTTTTAACGAAAGAAATTTGTGTAAACTAGAACTAAATTGGAATGAATGGCATTATCCCTTTTACCCCTGAAGAGGCCCCACTTAACAAGTAAAATCCTCTGCCGTTAGACAGTCAGCACAATCCATAAGTGGCCATTAATTTAAGGGAGGTCTAAAGGTTAATGTTAAGAGGGACAAAGCAAAGGAAAATTATTAGATTTTAAGAGGCAGGTAAGTTACTGTTTTTTAACAGAAGGCCTAAATTTAAAGACATTACAGTATTTTCTAGTTTTGAATTAAAATTTAAAACCCAGGTGCACTGTGTATTGTTTATTATTTCAAAGTACTCTTACTAAGGTTGACATCTTCATAATTTACTTTCAATCCCTTATCCTCAACAGTGCTACAAATCACAACACCTAAATTTAAGAAAGTCTGTCATCTACAGTGCTCCTACTAAACTGGTTAAGGTAAAGTAGCACACAAGCCAACTAGCCCATACAGCCAGAACTTATCCCCATTTCATCATAGCATGAAGCAACTGGGAGAATTATTACCCCCTCCCTGCCCCCTGAATGGGATGCTAGCCCACTGCAGGGTTACCCTCCCCGCAGTAGTATATTGCTGGTACCCATTCATACACCTGGGTGAAGAGTGACAGTGTGGAGTAAAGTCTCTTGTCTAAGAAAACAACATAATGGCAGACCTAGGCCTCAAACCAGCAACCTTTGGAATCAGAAGACTGGCACGCTAACCACCCCACCACCATGCATCAACGGCGGGGTAGTCCTAAACTAACTGGTTTCAAACAAAGCATTATCATTAACCAACATATATCTAAAGGTCTCCCTTGGCAACTTCTACAGCTCAGAATCAACACACAGCTAAATACATCTGGCTGTGGTACTGTGCTCCAACATCAAACATGGACTGTATAGCTGCTGCCAGAGGCACCTTATATGTATACTTTTGACCCAACGTCATGAGCTGCACCCTTCACAATTCAGTACCCAAGACTTCAAAGAGGGTGATTACCACAGCCACCTATTCTTTATCTTCATAGAATTCATTTCTTATTAACCCATTGACTCCTAGGCGTGAGATTTAATAGATTTTAAGTTCTGTCTAACATCAGATGATTTTACTCGTCAATGGGGTGGGAAAGGGAGGTGTTTAGGAGTCAATGAGTTGACAACCCCTACATCCATACAAATAACTATATGACCCCCTTTAACAAACCTTTAGTATTATCGACACTAATGACAATGTCTTGTCTTTCGGTCGAGTAGTCCTTTTTATTCCATGCTGTGATCTAAAAGCAAATTGAGAACAATGTAACTGCTAAGACCAAGGACTGATAAACCAAAATTATTGGTCATCGGGTGTTGACATAATTCTTGGTTTCGCTAAAAAAAAAATTTTTTTTTCAATAACTACACCCACCTCCAAAACAACTTGACTTGTAACATCTCTTCCTGGAGTGCCATATATAAAGGCTCTATCAGTTACCTCTCGTTGCTCAAGGCGTAACCACGGGGGCAGATCTGGAGAGCCCAACTTTGAGGCAATAAATTTAACTTCTGATTGGCCAGCTAATGGAATAAGGAAAAAAACCTGACTACTCAGCAATCCTTTGCCTTTCACAGGGATAACATTGTGACTCTCCAATAAGGCAAACATTCACTTTAAAATCAAGCAATTCTAATGGTAAGACTTGGGAATACACAATAGTCAATACCCTGTAATCCAAGGGAAAATGATAACTAGGGAAGACATACAGTATTTTAGCTATTTAGATCACCAGCAAAACTTACAGTCACTTGGAAAAAAGTTAGAGACAGAGAGCTCTTTTTGAAGAAATATTCCAGTAGTTGCATTGGCGGTGATATTAGCTTCACTGCTTAACTGAATGCAACAAAAGAGAAAGCCTGCAAAGAAGATATTGACAAAATAATTCTCCACTGAACAATATTGATAATTAGAATTAAGTATTACATTTTGATATAGATGAACTATAATGAAAAGCCTTTGTTTATTTTAGATATTGTTCGTGAAGTTTCCATTTAAAATTTTATGAAAGGTACATGTTATTTTGAAAGGCACTTCTTGTTTAATTAAGGGATCTGTAATGTAGGTCTCACTATATTTGCCACAATGTTGCATTATTCTTTAACATAAGCCAATGAGCAGAACTCATCCAGAGAGAAAATTACATGTTTTTCATTTCTGCCTCCCGACTGGAACAATGATTTACTGAACTAATTTACAGCAAATTTGATTAATATCCATATCCAGGGATTATAAAATTATGAAAATTCAGGTTAATTCAATTTTCAACTTGTATCACAAGCTTAAAAAGAGCAAGGAGTTGAACTGCTAATTGCTAAAGTACTGTGAAGTTAACGCAAGAGTAAACATTCAAGCAGAAGTAAAATACAGGTGGGAAATTCATAACTCAGCATAAGTTACTCTTGGGCTGCCAAGAAGGTAACATTACACAAAGTGAAGAATATACCAAATATTTAATTTAATTTTTCATCCGTAATCAGTCTTACCGAACAAGATTAAAATCTTCAAAGTCATTTCACCTCAATCCAAACAGCTTCTTAGAGAATCTAAACACAGAGACGAACGCCCTTCAGAAAGATAGGTAGGTTTTAATACACTCAACAGCGCTGACACCAACACTCGACACAACTTCAGAATTTTTTAGCATAACAGAGGGAAAAACTATTTACCTTTTGTACAAAATAGTCCGAAATCGTCTTGATGGTCGTCAATGAGTGGCAAATATACATAAAATTTTCTGCGTGCTAAATTAAAGTAGGAAATTGATATCACATGCCAACAGAGAAAAGTTATGCATGACTTGAATTGTTTGAGCGGGCGTTTAGGTGGGTGATTATATGGTAGGCTAACATAAGGTATTTTCCAACCTTAGGGAGCCGCTGACCGCGTCAACAAATTTCAGACGATTCCAGACCGACCCAGACCTCTTTGCGCGGAGATTTACACTATCCCGGATATTGCTTCTTTCTCTTTCCTCTTTCGTGGTGGCTGTGCAACATTCTTCCTCGAAGGGAAATCGGTCGGGTTGAAAACAACCCATCCACACAGCCATCAGACGTCAATCGTACTTCAATCTATTGAAAAAATGCCTCCTAAGTTCGATCCTAATGAGATCAAAATCAGTACGTGACATTATTCGTTGTCCAGTGGAGAGTTGTGCACGAGTTTCCAAAGTAGTAAACAAAGCGTATTTTGTCTTTTTTTTTTTTTGTCATATCTTGATCAGTTTACCTCAGGGCCACTGGTGGTGAAGTTGGTGCAACATCAGCCCTCGCCCCAAAGATTGGACCTCTTGGTTTGGTAAGGAATAAAAAGTATTTTTCTCGTTAAGTTCAAGTAGAAATGCTTTTATGGGACATTGGATCGAATAACTTTGCAAATCAATAAAGTCTGCTGATTTTTGTCGAATCGTTGCTAAATAAAGATTAGTGAGCTGTCCCATATGCAACAGTAATCCATTGTTTACAGTACGTTATTCTATGACTCAGATATTGTGCCGGGTACTGACATGTATTCGCCTGAAAACACCAAAACATGTACAGTGTTACACTGTTGCGACCCCCCCCCCACTCCCATGGAATGATGCTACCACAGGAAGGCAAAAAATGTAGTATCCTGAAATTTTTTCTAGACTCCCAAGTCCCAGAATCATCTTTTATACAATATTTAAAAATTGTCACATTTGATCAGCTGTGATGTGATTTTTTTAAAAATTATGTTGGCACCAAGAATATCCAGTTCAAAAGTATTTCCAGTATAAGTAATTTTTGCGCTTTTGTAACCAGTGCTACCATTATTCGTGACCTTTAGATTATACTTCAAGATATGACTTTGAATTTTTGGTTCTGAACGCATGCATCAGGTTGAAATTCTTTTCAAAATGCATAGGCGCAGATCTGAAAAAGTGTTAATCGTAGTAGCATTCTAAATGGAAGGTGGCCATTGTTTCAAAAATTCTTGTGACTGGGACCTTTTGTCCTTCTAACTTTTGCAAAGTTTATTGCTAGAAAAAATTTTGACTTTTTGGGGCATGAATGAAGGAGGCAGCGTGGTTATGAGAGTAGAGTTTCATGCATTCTGTTCACAGGCTGGATTTGTAAGAGTGGTTGTAAATTTGATTCGATTCATTGATTGTTTTTTTCCCTAATCAATCATTTGAGCAATGTTCATTTTGTTTAAACTAGTCTCCCAAGAAAGTTGGAGATGACATTGCCAAGGCAACACAGGACTGGAAGGGTCTGCGTATAACTGTTCAGCTTACTATCCAGAACAGACAGGCTAAAGTGTCAGTTGTACCAAGTGCATCTTCGTTGATAATCAAAGCTCTAAAGGAACCTCCAAGAGATCGCAAAAAGGTTAAAAACAGTAAGTATTTCATCAGCCACGAGGAGGGGGTCTATTAATGGCTGGCCAGCGGGCCAAATTGACCGACTGCAAACACTCAGACTTTTGCCATGGCTTTGTCTGGCTGTGTTCATCTGCATACTTTCTCATATCAAAAGCATCAAAAGTGCCCAGCTGCCAAGTGCTCATCAAAAATCAAGCAAAATCCCAATGAAACCCTTGCATGAGGGCTATTTTGATTCTTTATTGATGAATTTTATGCTAGTTTTTGGGAATTGTTTAGTCACATGGGCTGGGCCTTGTGACACCTTTTATCAATACATCACTATTATGTGGATAGCCACGATCAAAACAACTTTCAATATCATTATCTAGTGCATAGCAACATTCAAACCCAAGGCTGTTGCCTAACAGGAGTCCGGTAGCCTGGGGCTCCCAAAGAATAGCTGTGGGCTCCTTAATTTTTCACAGCAACGCCTTTCACTTCATATGTTGGGCTCCTAAGTTCTCAGCATTTAGCTTTGAGGGCCCCTTTAAAATTTTCTTAGGCAACAGCCTTGAAACCTCAAACAACTTTATCTGTTGTACATTCATTGCTTTTGTAGTGTCCAACCAATTTTTTTTTTTTTACAGTCAAACATGATGGTAATTTGACCTTGGATCAAATCATTGAGATTGCCAAAACCATGCGGCCAAGGTCTATGGCTCGTAAGCTGGAGGGAACTGTTAAGGAGATTCTTGGAACGGCACAGTCTGTTGGATGCACAGTTGAGGGAGAACCACCTCATGATATCATCGACAAGATTAATGACAAGGAAATAGAGATCCCTGATGTAAGTGTGTGTTACACAAAAGTAGGTGAACCTCAGATTTTGATCTTGGTGTTCAAAGAGTTACAGTATATGTTAAAATTCTTGAGGAGGAGCAAGGCCAAGGGCTTGAGCAAGGCCAAATGGTCAAGATTTTGTTGTCGAAAAGTGGAGATCTGCCATCCTACACTATATGCACACTTGAATTGTGGTTAGTCCCCCATTCAACTTCTTGGCTACTCTTGTAATGATTATTAGACAACTGTCTAATACTATAGTATTACTGGCATTCTTCCAGCCAGCAGGTGGGCATTGCAGTAACTTTGTTGCTAAGCTTAAGTGCATCATGCAGACCCTTGTATCCTTCAGTCAGCAGCACATAAAGAAATTAAATCTGGCCCATGCCAAAATAATATGCTCCCTCATATTTTCGTGTAACATGAATTGTACTGAAACCTGATGGTTGGCAGACTTGTTTAGAACTGGACAGAAGACGTTCTATACTTAGCTATAACAGAAATAATTTTTTCCTCTGGGTACATAACGCCATGTGTTTTAATAACGAATGTGTATGAAGAAAATGAAGATTTTTTTTAAATTTCAGTAATCCAGTAATTATTTTGTTCTCTTTTTTTCCCTTTAGGATGAATGACTCCTCTGCCTCTGGTTAAGCTGATCAGAAGGAAATAAAAAAATAAAGTTGCTTTATTGTTGCATACATTTTGCTTTGTAGTTGCTTTTGGGCTTTTATCAGAGTAGGTGGGGAAGAGGGCACAGAGTAATAAAATTTATGCAACATAACTGTTAAAAAAAAAATAATGGCTTTATGGGTAAAACAAGATTTGATTAAGAACGAATGAGGCCACAAAAATCCCAGTGAACTAGGGGTAGATCCCACTGGCCAAAAGGGTAAAGAGTATCGTACAATTCCGACTGTATAGCAATGCAAGTTCATGTATTGATACCTGTAGAGTTGAGTGCAAGAATGAAGATAAATGACCTACATGTATCTTACCTGGTGATCTTAAACATGAATGGGTCGAGCATGCAACTACCTTACATCAGTGTTTTCCTTTCAGTTTATGCACAATCAGCATATCATCTTCTCATGGATACATTGCATGACCATTGTCAACGATAAATAATTTATAACTGTTACATTGTGCATGAAAATGTCAAACACAAAGCATAAAAGCCTAGACAAAATAATGCTGACCCATTTCAGCTTGGAGTCCTTAAAACGTAACTGTAATGTTGTAGTTAAAAACTAGATTCTAGCTTTTAGAATCTCTGTACGGTGGTCAATTTACATTATCAACTCCATTGATAAACCAAATATTTGTATACTACTTCCCCACCGACGCAGCACCACAGTTTCTTTAGAAACTACCCCTTCATTCATTGGGATGTTGTATGTTTGATTCATTTTTTTTTTAGACTTAACCCATTGACTCCCATGGGTTCCCCATTGACTAGTAAAATCGTCTCGCGGTAGACTCACAGAGTAAAATACTACATCTAGCCTGTTTAAACGTCAAAGGGTTCACTCATTTCTGAAGCCACTGATACAGAACTGTGTGTGAGGCATGTAATTCATTTCCATTCTTTGGCTAACCATGCAAACTCTCGCTCAAACGTCAATTACTGACAGATTCATTACTGGCATCAGCCACTTTAGAGGAACAAGACACATCCCACCCTTGTAATGAACCAATTTTAATCCACTGTATTCTTTTGAGCAGTCTCCCAAGTGTCACTGCAGATATGATTGCTGGCACTAAAAGGAGAAAGGGGCTAAAAAGAGTTTCATTGGACTTTCATTGATTCTTAACGACAGCACCAAAGGATTATTCCCTTGTCTCCATGGACCAAAAGACATCTCTACCTAAGTTGTGATTTGTTTCCTTGAGGAAGACTTCCATACACAATAATGAAACATCGTTAATAAAGCTTTTTTATTACAGAGATTCATGACAAAAAGTTTAATCGCTTCTATCGGCCAAGGTCCTTTTAATTCCCTCAAGGATAAGAAATGTGTAGTATCTTCGATAGGGTCCAGCAAACTTCAAAGCCAGAGCCTAACAACCATGTTCTTTCACTTCAGCCAATGTGTACAGTGTATCAGCTTAGAAAAATCTCTTTCATACAAATAATAACAGCCTTGTGCAATGCTGCAAGAAGCTAAGTGCAATGCTTTAAGAAAGAAAAAAGTACTGTTGCACATTACTCAATGTCCAATTATATTTTTTTCCTTTTTTCAATGATACAAAAAAACTTGACTACCACACCATATTGAATGTCATTGCATTACTTTCTTGTCTAAATCTTTTTTTTACTGCACATGCTTCTCAGAGTTAGAACAAAACTGATAAGAAAATAGGTTTTTCACTGCCACATTTTTATCAGTCAGTGGAAAAAGCATTTTGTTTATAACTGTTGCAGTCTGGACATTGTAAGAATAGGCCACTTTTGATATATTACCAATAAAAGTTAGCTTGAAAAAGAGATTTAGAGGACAAAGACCAATTAAAAGGAAAGTGGATGATATGCTAATATCTTTCACTTAATTGCAACTTGTTTCTATTCTTTTTGTCCTCTCTGCCTCACTATCAAGCTGAATGTTGATACTTCGAAAATGGCCTATTGAGGTAGGCACCCTGTTAACTTCCTGCCATCTACACCTTGCAACAGTTTTTTACATGAGTCAGGAATCGTTTACTGCCCTAAAAATAATATGACAAGAAAATCCAAGCTAAAAAGCAAAGTCCTTAGTTGTAAACACAGCCCTTCCTTTAAGAAGTGCTGTACATTTGTGTTATGAGTATGAAAAATGTCAAAAACATTTCAAAAGACTTATCGCGGAGTGGTTTTCAAGTTTTAAATTGTTTGCAGCAGAGTGCAATGCTGTTTCTTACCGTTTTTACAACTACTTACAACAGAAGCCTCTGTGCAATGCAACTGCAAATGATCAAACTACAAGGACATGCATCCATATTCTTGGTTTGCATCTGTGTGATGAGATGGCCAGTTGGTGTAAAAATCAATAGAAAATCGCCCCACAAGTTTTCTATAATAATAGATTCAAATTCCCATAAGACATTTTAATGCATTGTTCTGTTCAAACATGGCCACTGTGATCTCAGACGCAAACCATCAATACCATCAATTACCTTACTAAAGTGAAGACCTTTCTTGTTTCTCTGGATTGATCAATGCCTGTTTTAACACAAACTTTTAAAAGATCCCCTTTTGAGTTGCAAGATTGTAGCACCAACAAAGAATCAGAAGAAATTTTGAACATTTTAAAAACTGGCCTCTCAGAAACTTCTTGTAATGTGTTTGATTGGGTGTAACAAAAACTTAACTTCCAGTTTCAAAACTATCTTGCAAGAAACCTAAAATCATTTTTTAGCATAAGAGATTTTCATGGCATGAGATGGTGTTATTCTGAAACCCTGTAAAGCTTCTTTAGCAGTTCCAGATTGAACTTCATTCTCGAACTCCACAAAGGCAATATCTGAACGGCCAGGTACCAAACGAACCTCTTTGAATCCAGGAAATCTGTAGCAAGGAAGGACAAAAACACCATCATTAAATTGTAACATCATGCAATAAGATCTTTGCACCATTCATTAACATGACCAAGAGCCTGGATACGATCATGACATAGGGAAACAGATGCAAATCGATTCAATACAGCATTTAGTGGATTTCCGAAATCCTTGGTATTCCAAAATATTCCAGTGACTATCTACATGTAGCTTCTCTAACAAACAAATGGCAGCCATTTTGATATAGCAAACTACTGAACCCTTTGGGAATTGAATTCCATTCCTACATTCCATTTGAACAGTTCTATCAGTCTTATTATTGCATCTGAAAACCACGAATGTAACTGAGAACAGAAAGGTCACCCAATTCTCATTGGTAATGCTGAAAGAATAATTGCATACAGGGTGTTGTTACAGTAATCAACAAATTATCAATGAACAGTACTGGTTGAATAACATGGACAGCATCAGCTCCGTAGTCTCATTGGGCAGGTTTGTAAGGAACAGAATACTGTTGGGCAACTCTGGTACAACCACAGCAGGTTGAACTGCAGCTGGAATGACTGAAAGAAAGCACACAAAATGTAAATTAAATGAATGTTTCTTCACCACAGTAATCACAGAATGTCTGTTGAAATAGTCTATAATTCAGACTTTTAAAATCAACGGACTATGAATCATAGATTCAGAGGCCAACAAAAGCAGTCTTGAATTTAAACTGAGAACTCAGTAAAAAACAAGTTCAAAAAAAAAATTAGCAATACAAACCATTGACTTAACATCACCTGCCATCACAAACCTTAACAAATTTAAAGTACCAAGTCTCCAATTAATTTGTTCAGTCAAGTCACCTTTGCCTTGAAGCAAGCTCACTTAGCTAAGCAAGTTGACAAGGCATAGGCGAGTTTGCACCTATTAGTAAGCAAGTTGACTGTTTTTCACTCAGGCTCCTTCCAAACCAGTTTTACAGAATTCATTTGAATGAACAAAGCTGCTTGAAAGTTACCATTTTGTGCAACTGGGGCCATTGCAGGCTGAGCCACTGCTGCAGGTGCAGACTGGGTAGTAGGCTGGCGCTTGGCTGGTTTAGCTGCAAGTGATAAAAAAACATGCAATGAATTTAAGTGGTGCCACATGTCTTGGCTTCTTGGTTCCACTAGCCCTTATGGTTATTCTAAGCAGCCAGTACTCTAATTTACTTAGATAATACCATTTTATCGTAATCAATACGCAGGCAAGAATAGAGTACAAATAAAGTTTCTTCTTCTTCTGTATTGATCTAAGATTTTTGTCATGGTGCAAACAAAGTACTTAAATAACAGCTTGCCTATAGCTGGCATGAAGTAGCTCAAAAGTCTTTTCAACTAGACCAAAAAATTCAAAGAATAGGATAAATTTCATCTACATGTACATGTACGTATGAAAATGATAACTTCTTGTATTCAATGACACAATAAAGTAAGGTGTTAGCTGAAGATAGTACGGCAAAGACATGATGGCACAGAACTTCAAACATAAGAGGCTATAGGTAGCCTACACTTTGTTCGAAGGAATTTTAGCCGATTGCCTCTAAAATTTACAGTATTTCAATGATTTTTTAATGTTACAATATCTTGGTCAACATCCAGTTAAATTCCGAAGTCCAAAGTCCACATTCTGTGACTAAACATGGTTAAGTGCAATCGTAGAATTTACGTGGAAAGCTTATGAAACTTTTGTCCACTTGCTCATCAGGCTAGTAAAGGTCAAAATCCAGTAGCCCTGGGATATCGGACCTGAATTTCTTCACATGCTGCTTTGTCTTGCATTGAACACACACCTTGCTCTGGAGCTTTTCGCTTTTCTCTGGGCTTCTTTTCACGTTGAATGTATGTTCCTTCCAGTTTCGATACGGCATCAGACTTGCTTTTAGCATATTGTATTCTCTGGAGTTCACAGAATAAATAATACTAATGATTTAGATTTTTAAACAAAGCAGTAGCTTAACGTTTGTGAAATGCAATTGATAAGCATTTAACTTGATTTAAGACTACCCATTCAGTTATCTGCAGATGAAAGGCCACCCTGCTATCAGAGCCTCTTTTTGTCTTTTTCTTTACCAAGGAGGAGAAAAGGAGGCTTCATAATCACTTAATTCAAGTCTCAACGTTATTTAGCCAAGCACGAGTGCTCTACTAATTTGGAAGACTACAAATCAACTGAAATCAGAACAAATCAAGTCAAATGCAGGTTTTTGAGAAGAGGGAAAAACCAGAGTACCCAGGAAAAAAACCTCTTGGAGCAGAGCCATATATGGTGTCGATTCTGAAAATCTATCGCGGGGCACATTGGTGAAAGGAGGGTGCTCTCACCACTGCGCCAGTCCTGCTTGTGAATTGTGTCAAATTTAAGGCCAGCGCAGCCCAAACTTCTGGACTAATCAATCTTCCTTTTCTTTCGTCAAACTGGTTTTTCCATTGCAAGCATCCATTCAGTGATAAAACCGGTTGTTATAATTGAGCCCACTATACCATAAAAAAATCAAGAGGGCAGCGAGATCTGCTTGAAGCCAAGCATTTAGGCTTGGGGTCGAAACTGTATTCTGGCAACATACAAATGCATGCTCAATAAAGATCTTACTCAATTCATGCAGACTCTTTCTTGAGAACGCCAAAATCAAGCAAGCAAAAGAAAGACTCTGCTAACAGGGTGCCAAAAGGCAAGATCTTTTTAAAACATGTTCTTAAAACAGTGCCACTGCAAGAAATGGCTTGGCACATTTTATAACAGTGATTTGTACTGCATGCAAAATATACATGTATTGCTTTTACTGTTCCACTAAGAACTACACAAAAGCATATATATATACATACCCAGTCAGTTGATGCTGTTATTTGTGGGAATAGACGTTTACTTACCATTGGTTTATCATAAAATGGGAAGCCTTGCATAGAACGTAGTGCATTCGTGGCACTTGTTAAGTCTCTAAACACTACAAACGCCTGACCTCTCATTTTGAGGGTCTTGAGTGCTACAATGTCTAAAATAGGCCCAAACTGTGAAAAGATCGCGTACAAAGACTTCTTCAATTCTAGAAGATAAAGACAAAACCATGAATTACTCATCAGCATAAGTAAATGGGAAATACACTGTTGGAAAAGACTTGTCATTTCAACAAGCTGTTTGTGTAATACACAGCTGTCGATCAAAATATTATGTTGAGTCTAGCAAGTCTAAATAACTTCTATAAATTCGCCAAGAAGCTATATGAGGAACTTACCTTCTTTCTTGACCTTCTCGTTAAGGTTATTGATGTAGATAGTTTGGTTCGGTGGATTTTCCATCGTCGTACGCTGTTGTATCTGAGAACTGTTTACAGTCAACAAATGCGCGTTGACTATGCTGTCAACTGAGTCGACAAAATATCTCGCACTCCTTAGTTTGCGACAGAGAGCTAAAAGATTGTAGTAAAAAGGTAAATCGGGGACTAAACGTAATGGAATGCAACAGCTTGCAGTCTTGATGGTCTGAATTAAAAGAGATTTACGCAGATTTCCAAATGATCGTTCTCTAAATCAGCATGGTCGATGGATAGAAAACGTTCCACGCGCACTTTCCTTATGTCCTATTATGTAAAAACACATGAAGTATAAACTGGTACCCAGTCTTCTTCGCTGTAATAATTCAGTCCTAAACAAAAGTCATCATTTCGAGGCTCTAGGGAACAAATAAAAATTTTATTCGCCCGAGCCTCTCGAGATGGTGCCTTTTGTTCAGGACTGAATTTCAATATATCGAAAGTGGGCTATTGCCTTCGTTGGATAGTAATGAACTATTTTGCGCACAAACGGGAAACATGATTTATTAAAGGGCGCACTAGCCTGTGAAACTTTTGTACGCGATTCAGTTACAGTTTTTGGGCAAAAACGATTTTATTTGTCAACGAATTGTTGGGGGAAAGGACGTTACAGAAAGCAGAATTGTTGACAGAAAAAAAGGGAAGGTTCTCTTGGGGGCTGTTTACATGATACCGGGGCGACTTTCGCACCGACGCGAGTTCACTCCGGTTCCCTCTCTTAGTTCTGTATTTCTTTACATGATACCACCAAAAACTCTCATGCTGGGGCGACTCACACCGGCGCGAGTTCACCCCAGTTGCTGCACCGGGGCGAAAATTTCGTTCCGGGGCGAAATCTCGCAACGGTATCATGTAAACTAGGAATGACCACTCGTTCCGGTGTGAAATCGACCTCCTTGAGGGCTGTAGACTGCTCACAGTCCCTTCTGAGTTACTCGAACCGCCCACTTTGGTCACGCAAGCGAGCCGCTTTAATCACCATTCTCCCCTCGTCGGCTTGCTTGCGTGACCAAAGCGGGCGGAAAGGACTGCCGACTAACTCAGAGAAGGGACTGCGAGCACTCTATGTGGGGCTGGAACGAATAGCGCACGCGTGCTTTTCCTCAATTTGCAATTTGGTTTCACGCCTGTATTTTATCAACAAGTGGTGTCCCTTCATGTAAACACAATACGAATTCACCTGGTCATCACATAAACGCGGTACGAAATAAAAAAGTCACCCCCGTGTGAAATTCACGCCGGTGCGAGTTTTCCCATGTATGGCACCCACTTATAATTAGGACCCTACTATATGATGTTGAATCATGAACCCCAACTGAGAGTATGTAGAAGTCATTTGCCTTGTGAGCTATTTTTCTCACTATTTGTCTTTGATTTTGGTTTTTAGTAAAAAAGCTTAGCGATGAAAGAAATGTATATTTGAAGAGCGAGTTTTAGACGGAAGAACTGAGTGATCCTCGCACAATTTAAGCAATTGTCACTTAATAAAACACCAGAAAATTTCAGGCAGGATTCGAAGCTATCATGACCTCTACGATGCCGTTGCAATGCTCTACCAACTGAACTATGAAGCCACACAGTTGGGAGCAGGTCAATTCGTTGGGCTCATGTGTTCCCGTGAAGGGACTGATGAATGAAAGAAACGTACATTCGAAGTGCGAGTTTTAGACGAAAGCGTAAGTGAACACATGAGCCCAACGAAACTGACCTGCTCCCAACTGTGTGGCTTCATATAGCTTAGTTGGTAGAGCATTACACCTGCATTGCAGAGCTCATGTTGGATTCAAATCTCGTTGAAGCCGCCTGAAATTTTTAGGTGTTTATAAAGTCACATTTGCTTAAATCTTGGAGTTGAGTGCGAGGATCACTCATTTCTTTCGTCTACAGATTAGCGATAGAAGACGACGTTTCAAAGTCATCTTAATTTCATTTTCAAATCATTCATATTACTAACGATCGTTTGAATGGAAATTGAAATTAATTATTTGTGTTGTTCGTCAGCCAATGAATCAGTCTGCGATAATCCCAATTTCGCACCAATGGAGTCTGATTGAGTGTTTAATTTCAATCAGGCTCCATTCGCGCGGAAGTGTTCACATAACACTCCTTACCGCGCGCTTACAGATTTGGTCACCTTTGTATGAAGTTCATCTGCGTGGTGGTCATCGAGTTCCATAATTGGACTATTTTATTCAAAATTATGACTCTGGTTCCCTGGGGCTCAGTGTAATTCTTTTGGCCGGCATCGAAAATAATGACCTTTCTGAGAATTCAAGCGACAACTGTGACTGCGAGGCGCACTTTATTAAAGATTTCATGGCAAAATCTGGAACTTTAAATTTTTTTTCATAAGGAGTTAATAAAGCAGGTTTTTTTTGGAGAGCGATTGATTCCTCTTTAAGGATCATATCATTCGGTTAATTGTTCTTGACTATTTATTTATTCGCGTATAAATTGATTGATTTGTTACGTTAGCAAATAATAAGTTTACGTCAGGGTTTTTGTGCGGTGTTTTTCAAAAATGTTCCTCACTATTTACAAATAAGACCTCCTCTTGTAGAAGAACTTTGTCAAAATTTTCAAATGAATTATGATGTGATTGCATACTCTAAAGTGACGTTCAATGGTGTCGAAAAACTGTTCCAAATTAAAGTGATTTCAAGAGAAGTTGACAATCAATTGAACCAATGATAACGCAAAGCCAACACGTGACGCCGGCACAAAGGGCGTGGGGACAAGCATGGGGCAAGTCGTATGTGGTTTAGCTTATGGCTCTGATTGGCTAGAATGTAGCGGGTGCTTTTGAAGACGATCACAAATTAGTGTTGTCGAAACTAAAAAAAAACTGCTCAATGCAAACAATATCTCGTTAATGAATTGTATATGACTATTTCCTGAACCCTTCATTCCGGCTTTGCTCCTTGCTCGAGTTCTCATAGAGCCTTCTTGAGCAGAGCAGATTGAGTCGAGATCATAGTCTTATATTTTATTAATTTTCTTCGTGTTGCTTCTCCTCCATGTAGCCATCCTTATCACGGAGTATGTAATAACCTCAGAGCGCAGCAAGTGTATTTAAATCTAAGCAGCCCACGTGAATTGTTTTCTTCGAGACTAAGTCCCTGTAAGAATTCTCTTCTGTCACAATGAACTTCGGGATATTCATAAAGCCATTTAATCTTGTTTACCCAGTTACTATAACGCGGCATGCAATTCAGGCCCACAAAATTTCCGGGAGGTCCCGGGTCTCCTTTCTTTCCACGCAGGCCTGCGTTTCCTTTAATTCCTCTGGGTCCCTTTGATCCACGAGGCCCACTAGGACCACGCTGTCCCATTTTACCTTGGTCCCCTTTGGGTCCTTTGGGGCCTTCTTTACCAGGTAAACAGTGGACTGGAATTATAGTGCTAGTGTTTGATGGCTTTACACAGTTTCCGGGTAATCCAGGAGGCCCTCGAATACCAGTTGGCCCTCGAGGTCCCTAAAAACAAACGAACAAACAGGTGTTTACAACACTATGTTTAATTATATTTACTTTTCGCTAGCATTACCAGCAGCTTATTCTTCCTCTCCACAAAGTGGGGAGGGAGAATGGGACCGACACAAAAAAACAGGCAGCTAGGATGATTAAAAGCAGCTATAGTAACTGGAATGAAAAGCAGCTAGGATGATGAAAGAAGCGGTTTCATTGTTGTTGTAGAACATTTACGAAAGCGACTTTAAAACTGGGCGGCGACATAAGGTATGCCTAGTGGCTTCGGTTGAACATACTACAACGTCCTATAGGCTCAGAAATATAATTGAGCTTTGGTTTAATTTCCGCCGGATCCGTTACCTGCGATCCTTTTCCACCCTGCAACCCTGAAGCACCTTTCAATCCTGGTTCTCCGCTTGGCCCAATCTAAAAAGACACAAAAAATTACTAACATCATCGTCGTCGTCGTCATCATCATAAAATAACCACCCCCAAATGTGATACTTGTCATTTTCCAGGTCAAAGAAACAAAAGAATTCTAGAAAGTTGTGGTCAGTTTCTTTACCGGTCCTTTTAGTCCTGGTTTTCCGTTGAGTCCGCCTTGGCCCTTCTCTCCCTAAAATAATGTAAACGTGACTAATTTAGAGCTGTACTGAGGGAAATGCAATGGGCAACTAGGAATTGGAAACCGAAACGATAATATGTCACACGAGGAGGTGTCCCCTTCCCAGGTAATATCAAGCACTGGCTTGTGGTAGTTACTTGTAGAGACTTTTTACCCTATTTTTTCAAAATTACTTAAGGACGGTGCCTACTGTAGTTATTGCGCATACGTTCTGCGCATCTCGAGATACTCGGATTTCCTATGGGTGATACTTATTAATACAGGGATATTTTTGCGCGGTTCAAAACTATGCGGAGAAAGCAGAACTTAGCAAGTGCTCTTAGTATCCAAAAAGAAAATTGGGGAAAACCATGCATTTTTCAGAGATAATTAAGCTTCAATTTGGAAAAGAACGCCATACATTGCTTTGAATTTCAAAGCTTTTTACAAATATTGTTGATTAATTATCTCCGAAAAATGCGTGGTTACCCCCAATTTTCTTTTTGGGTTTCTATAACACTTGTTAAGATCTAATTTTCCCGCATATTCAGTAAACCGGTCGGGGTTAGTTTAAAAATAGTTTGAATTAGTAGGCACGGTTCTTAACCCATTGGCTCCCGGGAATGAGACTTAATAGATTTTACTCTGTCTAACACTAGACAATTTTACTCGTCAACTGGGGGCGTCCCGCGAGGCGTCCCGCGAGGCCCCTGAGGGTTTTACGTAATGTTTAAAAAAACGAGCAGCAGTGTTTTTAGACCCGATACAACACGTGCTGCTCGTTTTTTGAACGGCTTCAAAAACATTCCACAAAGAACGTGTCCCTCTGGACTCAAAACAATGGTTCAAATTGTGAGAGGTGAATATCAGCATACAAGAAAAACAAGCTATTTCTTATTAGTATTCTTTATATAAAGAATACTAACGAGGAGTGTTTTAGCAGGTATAAAGCTCATACACGTGACCAAAAATAAGACACAAACAGCAGTGATAAACATATTGAACTTTTTCATTTTGATAATGACTTGACGTTTCGTATGTGCTCTACATACATTTTCAAAAGTAACCGTTGAAATTTAAAACAGCTATTTATGTATAACATATGTCTTATTTTTGATCAAACTACGATGGCCCAAGAACAAAAGTATTTATCATACACGTGACGTTTTATCGGTGTTTTGATAGGCTGTTAGGCTCATGAATTATTAATGAGTTTTTGAATAATCAAGTGAAGAATACTACCGAACAAAGGCAGGTCGTTTTCGTCAATGCAAATTGTAGCGTTTGGGGATAGTCCCACCTTGAATTGAACCCACTCTCCCGCAGCAAAGCAAGCCATAAGGGACAAGAAGAAGGTAGCAAGATGGAGTCTTACATACCGGTGGACCTTCTGGGCCGCTGGGGCCTGGTTCTCCTTTAGAGCCCGGTTTTCCTCGCTGTCCTCTCTGTCCTCGCTTTCCACGGCATTCACTACTACACTATTAAGAAAAAAAAACAAAACAAAAAAACAACGAGTGTTTTATAAACAACTTAACACATAAATTACACTGTATGAACCAAAGAGCGCTTTTAGTGTTTGGTAGGTATAAATGAATTTAATCATCGCGATTGGTCAAATCCTAGAAACTGTGTGTCTTGGCTAAAAGAAAGATGCAGTGTAGTATCATGACCACATCTACAGAATTAATAGCAAACTAGCTCAGTCGTTGATTTTGGGATGAAGGGTTTCAAAAGTCTGATGACAATCACGTAAAAAAATCGATATTTTTCGAGCAAAAGCTATTTTTCCAAACAGATCAAGCCCTAACAAGTGATTGCCACTTATTTGCAGAAATTTCCTTTGGCTTTTTTTCTATTAGATAAGATAATGATTGAGCTAAAATTTGAAATCAAGCATTGATAAAATGTTGAAATAAATGTAAACATTCTTATAACGTTCTGGGCATAACTTAGGCAGAGCGAAAATATTTCCGCGATCCAGTAAACCCTCTTGACACCTCTGCTAAGATCGTGCGAAATATGCGACGCCGATTTCTTTTCTCTGGACTGTATCGCATACTCATATTTCAATGCCTGTTGTTATCTTAATGTATACTTCACAGACATTTATTCTGCGAGGAAGCTCTCATGGGAGTGGCTGGTGGGGGAGCAATATCCCCCCATCCTTCCTCCACAAACACACACACACACACACCTCAATGGCTAAAAGGTGACTCTATCAACTGAACTATTACACAATGTAGTGCCCTCAGTTGGAAGGTATCAATACTTTGGCGCTTGTAACGGACAACACATATTTGCTTTGGTGACTAAATTCACAGAATTACTACTTGTGTCTCCGTTTTCATTATCTCGTAGATTATATCACCTTTCGTGCCAGTAAGCAATTTCCAAGTTCAAGCCTATTCCAGGGTCGTCAAACCGGACGACAGCCGCATTTGCGATCTGCAGCGGCGCGTTTTATTTTCAACAAGAACAATTTTATTAACTGACGCAAAAATACCCACACCAAATTAAATCGTGTGAGAATATCACAAACAAATGTTCGTGACTGCCTGCTTTCAAGTGTGTCGAACTAATTTACACCGGATACTGTACTGCATAAAATAAGGTATCAAATCTTATTTGCAGTTCTTTTATTTATCAATGGATTGGTATCATGCCAATGATTATAAGATAATATTAGTGCCAACAGCTTTCTAGAATGAAGAGCAAAGAACACAGCTCACGGTTGCCTTCGTGTTGCATGTTTAGAGCATGCGCAGCCGTTCAAACTACGAAATTGAGGAATGTGTTCGGCACGCCAACCGGACCCCAACCCCCATCAGTTGCAATTCAATTCCATGTGAAGTGCCATAAGAACGGAAATACTGAGTGTTTGCTACAAGCACTGATTGAAACAACCAAAAAAAAAAAAAAAGAACAAGAAAACAAAGATGGCATGTTCTTTATCACAATCGCTCTACAAGCGGCATGCGTTCTTAGAGCAGCTTCTCCCCACGCACACTTGTGATTTCGCCTACACGACTAAGATTGCGACCAGTTAAAGGGGCTAGGTCACGCTATTTTAGGTACTTTTGTTCAATTTTGTTAATTATGAGTTCTAAACGTCAAATTGGCAGAGCAAGAGTCTTTCATTTGCAAAATCAAGGCCACATAACTACTGAGAATGATTTTCCAGCTGTGTAAATGATATTTTGATGTAAACTGATATAAATTTGAAAAAAGGTGGGCCGACGTTTTTCAAATTTACCGAAATCAATCCATTTCAGTCCTCTCCAGTTTTGTCCATCCGTGTCCCTTCTTGGCTTCCCGGTGTTTTGTTAGAGTTCTTCTATAGTTTTGAACAGTTATTTTGATATTTTAGTTAATTCTACGACCATTCGATTAGTGCTAAAATTGCCTAAAATTGCGTGACCTAGCCCCTTTAAGAAACATGGGCGCGGGTATTTGTCAATCAACTAGTATTGTAATGAAGACATCCCTTTTTATTCAAAAGTGCTAATCAAAGATATGTCACTCACCTACAACGCTATTCTTAACAACGCGTTGACCTCAGAAAGGTCCCTTAACGGTATTTAAGCCATATACCTGTATTTTACAATTGACATATCACTGCCTTATCTAGCTCAAGAGGCAGTCTGACAAGGCGATAGCAGAACTCACACATAATGAATAAAGAAGCATCACGGCATTTAAACCACAACTGCTAAAGTTCATTTAGACAGCTTTTAAGTCTTTAAGAACGTAGAAAAAGTCCTATGATGTTTTTGAGCCCCAAACCGTGTAGCCACGATGGATGAGTTGTCGAGCGTTTTCCAAGTCTTCTCGTCACCAACTTATGAAAAAGGAGCAATTTATTGTTTTAGCCCACCCTTTTGTATTCGATTAAGTTTATCTCATCAGTACATGCTGTTTAAGTTTAAATTAATTTTTTTTCTGAAATTTGAGCACACTGAAAGCAAGATGGTGTGTGCCACGCTGTAATGCGAATTTTATGCGGCAAGAAAGTGGCTACATGGTGTTCGATTCCCGTTGACGTTATAGGAAAGGAAGTAACTGCTAAATTTAGAACCCTTGAAATCCTTGCTGATCATCGAAGAGGCTCGATAAAACACTACAAACCCTAAATTCGATGCAAACGCATTATCTGCATGGAGTCACATTGACAAGAATTTACTCGATAAAAAACCTCTAGATTGCTAGATTCTAAGCGATTTTCGGATTGTGTTATTTCTACGAGATCAGTTAGACTATATGGATTGTGAAGATGTTCAGTGCAATGATGAAATCGAGTGCTCTAAGATTTAAACAAAATACACAGTATACGGACAAGTTTACAAGGGTAAACATCCAACGCGATCTTGGATTTTGCAACAATTAGAAACCGCTCAATATTCTCAGCCAAGATAAAATAAAGGGGGAAGAATATAATACTGCATATGATTGGCTGTTGCCTAATCCCCTTGGGATCTGTACAGCGTTATACAGCGCGGAAGTCGATCTAAAAATAACTTGAGACAAATTACCTATGGAAAAGGGCATGTATCGGGCAACGCCCTCTCTTCAGTCCCACTTTATTTCCTCTTGTCTCAGCCAATGAGAGGCAGCAAAACCAGTCGTGACATTATCCCGCTTATCTGTTTGTCTTTCGTTATGATTGGCTAATACAATTACATTTTCAGCGGTCTTCCTTGGTAAGAGAAAAAAATGTTCTCACGGCATTGTAAAATCAAAATTAAAAATCAAAATGCAAAAATCAACAAGTTTGAAGCTTAAACTGTGGCGCATCATGGAAATGTTTATATTTTTCCGTTGTCCTCGAATGCTAAAAGAGAAGAGTAAATCTTGCGGCGGATTAGTGTAGGCGCTACCCTCAGCTAGATTGTTTGAAACCATAAGTCGGCAGCTGATCAGTCTTCTAGTTTTTCGGTTTAGGTAGCAAACCAGTCTGCTCTTACATCGCCTGAACTGTGCCCTGCTGATTGCTGTGTTGCACGGTAAAGATATTTAAAAGATGACACGAAGTTCGACCTGATCGAACCACCAAGAATGTTAGCTCTAGAGCTATGTACGATGCGCAATTAACCATGCAAATTACGCCAATCAATACCAATTTTAGCACTAAAGTATCAGTCAGCTTAGGGGAATAAAAGGTTAACCCAGTCAATGGTTTAATCGGTGTGGGAGTGTCTCGTTCGGGTAAATAATCTAACTAAACTGATCGATGAAACAGACAAAAAAACAAAATTGCACTCCAATCGTTTTTGTCATTTTCATGCTTCGCTTTATTCTTTAGCCGTCACAAGCCGCTTGGCTCAAGACCGCTTTTTTCTGTTCAGAAACAAATGAAGGTTTGAATGAAGGCATGATTTGCCAAGGTAGATCGTTTCATCATATCAATTTTCTTCAACGCATGAGATGTATTCTGACGTACGTTTTGCGTCAGTTGTCATGTAAAACAGCAAATTTGTTGGTCAAATTATCAAACTACAAGTCTTTGTCACAGCGCCGACCTAAGGGAGACCTGGTCAGTTGATGTAGAACCCATCTGGGGGACCGTTCTTAAAACAAATTTGCATCAAACGAAACTAAATATTTCGTTCCCGTATTGTGAAAACTAAATGTTTTGGGACTACTTCTGCGACAAGAAATAGATTGTTGTTAAGGAAAAATATTAGTTTAGAAAAATGAAACACCAGTTCAGTGTCGGTGAGCATTGTTCCACAAATGTTGCGGTATCGATATCATTAATTTTGCCCCATTTACAGCCCAATATATCATGAAGCACACGCCAATGAAACGAAAAGTAGTAAAGAGATGTGCTTAAATTTAGGTTTGATTCTCCCTTGGTGTTTCAGCTTGATTTGTCTGAGCAATACCTTTGTCTGGTATATCAAAGGTATAAAAACAACAGCTGGCCTGCATCAAGTTCTAAGCGAAACAAAAAAATCACCTTATATGTCCACATTTTGCCGAATGACTTAACTCACGGCCAAGAATGAAGAGAGCAGAGCCACGGCATGGCTTTAACCTGGCAAGGAACGACAGTGAAAGAATTCTTTGGCAAACAGGAAATACTTGGTACATGGATCGATAGGGAAGAACTTTTGGAAATGATTGTTGAAAAGAAGTTATTTACCGGAAATGTACGTCTCTTGCAAAAACTTGGCAGGTTCTATTCATATTATTGCAGTATGGAACATCAAAGACTTCGGCGTCATCATCAGTTTAGTTATATTTTAAAACGGCTCATCCTTTCAAGCCGATTACGGAAGAAACAAAAACAACCTTTTTAAAAGATTCGTCTCTTCAAGCAAGGATTCTCTTCTCCCGTGGGAGGTTTGTTGGCGCAAAACTGTGATCCTTTTTAATTAATTTGCGAAAAAACGGTGTGCTACTTCCTGCTGCGAAAATGCTCGAGGCTTTGAAATTTAAAGCCACGCGAATAAGAGACAAGAATAAATTAAATTTACAGTTATATGATTGAATTTAATTTTTGGCGGGGTGTAAAATCACAATGACATTGTCTCCTTGGACTTATGCACTAATATGAAGAACTGGACCAAAGTCTGCTGGAGATCTGGTTTGCCATGATTGAAGTCTTATATTAAGTCATCTCTTTTTGAATAGGTTGGAAAAAAATCAAGGAAAACATCTGAGAAACATCTAGCGCTTAAAGAAGGCGCCGGATGTCTTGACCGTCACGTCTCCGAAACATTCTCACAAACCGGCAAACGTATCTCTTTTTAACTGTTTTAACTGTTTTTTTTTTCTGTACGGTTGCCCTGAGCTGGTTCGTGAAATAAAGTAATTCCTGTTTCCACAATCTAGGAATACATTTCGTGACTAAGAAGATAGGCTAGTAATTCTGTCAGCCCAAGCCGATCTCGAAATAGCATGACATCTGGATAGCCCGGAGCTATCGGTACGGTGCTTTAGCAGAGAGATCAGTCATCATTTGAAATTTCCTGAACATATATCTCCCTATTGATTGTATCTTCAAATTTTCTGGCTGAAAGACGCCTATACAGTGCTGATTCATCCGTAATTTCATTCAAGGAATAGCCTGTTCACCCCGGGGGTGGGACTGCCATATGAAACAGACGGGGATGCTCGTCGGAAATTTTGAATTTAACCCCTAAAGGAGACCAATCTAGGCGTGGCTTAAGCAAATTTTGACCCCTAAAAGAGACCGTTTAAAAACACAAAAATACGATACGCAATGAGTTTTAATGATAAAAAGGCATAATCATCGAATGCTTTTATCTAAAAAGAAAATTTAAAAGGAAATTTGACTTCTGTTTCTCTTCGCGTAATTCTGCGTTACTTCGCGGAACCCTAAACGAGACCTTAGTGGCATAAAATATTGGCGCTTTGCCCGGAACACCCTAAGCGAGACCAAAATCCAAAATTTACACCCCTAAGCGAGACGACGAGCATCCCCGTCTGTTTCATATGGGTTTTCCCCCCCCCCCCCCCCCGGCTGTTCACTCATTTCGTAGTTTTGCGTGACTCGAAGAGCGTCCATCAGTTTATCAAAAGAAATAGAAGTGACATTCGAAACAATGTAGTCTATCAAGACAGTCATTAATAATGGTTTGATTTGAAAACCCATATCCTAACAAGTCCCTCGCTGTCTCTTCAGACAGGAACTGCAATCGTTTATCACTGCAGAGAGAGCAAAGCTAAGGAGCAGCAACATTTGTTCACATCTATGCAAAATTTCAAATAATGCATGGTGCTTTCGACCTGCCAATGCGCTGCGCTGCTCAGCGGAGCGGGGCAGAATGCATTGCTTCCTGGCCCAGGAGCGGAGCTTGGGACAAACGATCCCCGAATACTCTTGAAGAAACTTGCATCCTGTCTTGTACCTACGGCGCTTCTGCTATCAGTTCAGATCCGCTTCTGGCCAACTTGATCTCTCAAAACGTACAAACAGATTCTTTGATTATATAGTGAAAACTTTTGTCTTCTCAGCGGGGGTTCAGCCGATAAATCTCTTACGTATCTTCAAGATTATTAGAACTAACGATGTGGTCTTGTATTGTTAACCTGTGTCATCTAACTAGATTTGAGAAAAATGACTAAGAACCGTATCGAAGTAACATCAGCTGTCAAAACAAAAAAGCCTGCCTTTGAAACATTTATCCTACATTTTCACTCTTAGTCTGAGACATTTCCTCAGCATGTACTAATGACATAATGTACCCAGAACGCCATTTCGTCATCAATCATGATAAATTCTAAATGCACTTTAAATAGATAGTAGTTGGGGTACGCAAACAGAGGATGTTTAAAAGTTAGGCGATAAAGCTACCCTTCCCCAAAAATTGCCTCATTTTTACCATATGATTGTTATTTAACTCTCTGTTCTATTACGCATGCACATCAAAGCAACAATTAATGTGCGCAGCTATTTCACATCCTTTGTAAAACTTGTACTAGTCTTATCTCTGAAACTGTCTCCTCTCATATTTCTAAAATCAAAATTTATGAACTGTTTTCGGGATTTTCCTAGGTTAAAATGTCTATAAAAACGATCCGCCATATTGAAACTTTTTAACAACCTGAAAAAGACCAGTAAAACTGATCGAAACGTCGATTTTTATAGACATTTTAAGCTCGGAAAATCCCGAAAACGGTTCACAAATTTTGATTTGTACTAGTCTTGCTAGCATACCAGTTACTCACTTGGCTCGAGTGTTTTCTGTTATCTCCAGGTTTATTCGTCTTTCTGTTTTTGTGCATTCTGTCCTGTTTCTCCTCGGACGCGTTGACACATTTTAAATAAAAATTTCCATCATCATCCTTCAGTACTTTACACTTTTCCTACGGGATAAAAAAGGGGAAATAAAGAGAAGACAAGCACATCAAAAGTTATTATCAGACCTCAAGTTATTCGGACGCAGACTTTAACAGTAGTGTCCATGTTCGGGCAATCTGACAAATGCCACCTGCTTTTATATATACTAGGTACCTTTCTGGGCCACAAGTCTTGTTCGGTTTCACTCTTTCACAATCAGATAAATTTAACTCCAGAGGACATGAACAAATCCATTTGGATAACCCGCCCTCTTTCGGCTAAGTAAGTCTGGCCCTGTGGGCGTGTCTCTGTGTCTCCGATAATTCAAACAGTTATGATATTGCTGGCCTTCTATCGCAAATGGTTTGCAGTGGATAAAACGAGTTTCTTGGAATACACTTTTTGGAGTGCAGGGATGGCGCAGTGGTGAGAGCACCCGCCTCCCGGCGTCATATGTGGGTTGAGTTTGTCGGTTTTCTACTCTGCACCGAGAGGTTTTTCTCCGGGTCTGACTCCGGTTTTCCCCTCTCCTCAAAATCCGTTAATTGTTAATTTCAATTCACAATGTCCCCAATTAGTGCTCCAGCGCTACAACAGAACGACTAGACACTTAAATAAAGGTCCTTTCCTTTCCTATATTGGCTCGTTTTTTTCCGGTATATCGCAGCATCTGCATTTAAACATTTGAAATAA
This sequence comes from Montipora capricornis, assembly GCF_036669925.1. Classification (NCBI taxonomy): domain Eukaryota; kingdom Metazoa; phylum Cnidaria; class Anthozoa; order Scleractinia; family Acroporidae; genus Montipora; species Montipora capricornis. The sequence continues at coordinate 3,816,510 of NC_090892.1, forward strand.
GAATTTTAGTATTTTAAATCTTTTTAACGTTATTTATGAACCATTTGGTAGTCATTCAACGTCGTTTCTCTAAATGAAAATGCAAACGGCGACCGCTTGATAACAAGTGATCTCTTATTTGTCAAAGTTAATTATCCTTGTTGTTATTATTATTATTATTATTATTATTATTATTTTTAATTTGCTTTTATACAATTCCTCTTTCTCGATAACATCCGCAATTTTTCAAGTTTCTATATGGTCTTAAGAACAACAACTCGTTTATTATTTATGATAAAAACACTGTCATTTAAGTATTCTTTCCTCTTCAGATGGCCGAGCAATACTGAGTTAATGGGTGGTAAAGATATGCCATCTGGGTTGCTTTAACATTATAATTCCTTTCGGCGAGGTACAGTGAATAACTACAAAAGCATATGAACACAAAATGCAATTTTTTTGTACACTTTTCAGTTAGTGAAAGAATTCACAGCACGATTTTTCGTGCCCCATGTAAAACTATGTTCAGCACTTGGGTGGTTATCTCCAACAAATCTCGGAGTATCGAAATTTCACCGTTAGGTTGGGGACGCAATAACTGCCATTAATGCTCCGGAAAACGTTTCTTCATGATATGCAGTTACCTTTTTTAAGGATCGCGTCTCTGTAACAGGAAATAAGTCACATCCTATTAAGTAAATAACGTATTTGCTTAGTTTGATTGCAGATAAACAAGGCTGCATCATCAAGAAGATTCTGGTTTTAGTCTTTCAAGTGAGCCTTATAAAATACAAACAGTTATCATTCGACAGAACACTCCGCGCTTGAGACGTGTGCGAATGAAGGCATCCAGGCAACTTGTCACTTGACGGGAACAGTTGTAGTTTTAAAATAAATTTACGGAAATATAGAATGTCCTTCTTACCTTATTAGACTTGACGCTTTTTAATCCTTTGGTTTCCCTAGCTGATTCTGTTTCATCTACAAAGAACGTCAAGGTAATTGCGAACCCTATCGCAGTTATGGTTAAAAATCCGCGAAATCCAAGCAAAGCCCTCCGGTTTGCACAATTATCTCCCATGTTAGTCTAAAACAATCGATAAACAACACTGTTTCAACAACAAGTCGCGTGCTATTTCCTTTGTGAAACCCGGCCAAGTTCTCTTTCGCCCGATTCGCCTTTATGCTGCCCTTAACTAGCTGCCGACCAATGAAATTCACGTTCTCCCCTTGGAGCCTTGGCCTCAATCAACGAGTCCATCAGCTTTGTTCCAATTGCAACAGAGGCTCCAGTTATCTGTAAGGAATTCGCTGTTTGAGATGTAAATCTATCTCATTTTCACAGCGAGAAGGCGCAAAAAGTGAAAAGAAATTACGCGACAGTCATTTCCTGAAAATTTTTACGTCGATGGAGATCGGCATTTGTGAACATTTTTGCTGGGCCCTCAGCACTTTTGTCACCAGTTCTCTTAAACGATAATTCTAGAAAAAATTCCCCTGGGCAACAGACAGCGAGTTGAGTATTACGGAAATGAAAAGAATTAGCAGTAAATTTTCGCTTGTTGGTTTTAATCTGGACTAAAATTGACTATACAGGAATATCTTAACGTCATTTGTTAGCATAGTAGATTAAGTAGGCGAAAGAGGTATGCTTTTTTATCATTCAGTTAAAAAGTTAAACACCTTTTTTGCTTTCACCGACTCTATAAACAAAATTCTTGCGTAGATTTGGCTATTCTATGGCTATAAAAACTTCTAAAATGTTAAAACAAACTGTTAATCTTGATTAAATGACAAAATTATCGGGGGTTGTCTTAAATCCTCGAAAACACGGATTTCTTGGCTAATACGACTCCATATGGATATATGCCCATCTGACGCCGTTTATAATTCTTTAAATTCGACTTAAGCCAAGTTCCACCCACGGGATTCTAGTCCACTGGGGAGAAAAAAAAACATAAACAACATCAATTTTCTCTCGATGCTGCCCGGACAAACAAGACTCAGTTGAGTCCCTCTGTTATTCTTGCCCCATGTTTTTCCACTCATGGCCATATCGCCCATTTCCAGCTGTTTTACTGAATTTATTGGAGCTGACTTCACCCCGGGTGAGAGAATTCTTACACCTTTAACAAAAAAAAAATGCTATGGAATGATGCCGGCACATGCGGCTGTTAAGTCGTTTAATCAAGGAATGCGAGTTGAATTCATGTTAAACCATTACAGAATCGTGATCTGCTATGGCTAAAGTTTAGCAGAAGTATGTCTTTGATTTAGATATTTCTTTTTTTTTTTTTAATTCTTCGAATTCTTCTTTTATTGTTCTGCAAAGAAAATGGCCTTCTTGAAAAAAATGTTCTTTTGAATAAGTAGGTGTTTCTTTTTGTCAAAGTACTTCAAGAACCCCTTGAAGTTGACTGTAGAAATTGAAAAACAAGTACTGTGCGAGATGGGGACAGCTATTCTTAGAGTCATTTTCATAGAGTTATGACGTAGAGTTAGAGTTAAAATCCTGAATTCAAGATTTTGGAAGCCAACATTCATAAAAGCTAACCTTAGGCCAAAAAACTTTTGTTTAGGCCTAATTAGGCCTTAGGTTAGCTTTTATGCATGTTTGGAATACTTTTTGTATTTCTGTATTTCTGAATTCAGGATTTAGGCCTTCCAAAATCTTGAATTTCCAAAATCTTGAATTCGGGATTTTGGAAACTTAAATCTAACTCAAATGTCATAACTCCGTGAAAATAACTCAATTGCTGGTCAACCTCGTGCGAGATTTACTCGATTTACTGTCAAGAAATGCACTATTTAAGCCTCGTTTAACCGGACAATAATAGCATGTGAATTGATTATTCTTCAATTGAGATAAAACACTGACAATAACTTTATTTAAATGTCAATTAATTAAGCAATGCATGCACGTAGCACTGATTGAGGACAATAAAAATCGCATTAATCAAATCAATTCAAATGAAATGGAAAACGGGACTAGCCGAGTTCAACTCGGAGACGGAGTCGCAAAGCAATGCAAGCTTGTTCGACCCCGGACCGGCAGGTTACATCGTTTGGTGGTGAATGCAGGTATATTTTCCATGCAATGCGCCATCTTTCAGTTCTCCTCTAGGTTCAAGAGACGTGATGGTAATTTCACCTAAGTGAAAACGAGTGACAGTGCCTCGTCGTCCGCTACTTCATTTCTTCCCCCGCTGTGTGTGACATGATTGTAAAATAACATTATACTGTCTGTGGCAGATGAAATTTACAGGAGCGCAATTCCTCGCATACTTCTCATAATATCGAGAAACGCTTCTTTATCAGTTCGCCACACGAGAGATTGCATTGCGGGGGCGGATCGCTAGGGAGGGTGCAGGGGGTGCCCCCTCCCCCCGAGAGGACCTGCCACTTTCTAAAATAATTAGTATTCCGTTCATACAAAATCTAAAAAGAACAAGGCTGATAAGGTCCTTCACCAGGATCCGGTGCTTCTGTTTTGTTAAGCTGGTCGTAGCTTAGAAAGTTGTATACAAAATCTGCTGCATCGTTTTCTATGTATTTTCTAGCAGTTCACATCATGTTACTGCCTAGTTATAAGCCTTCATCTTCGTTGTTCGCTTTGAAAATCTGTTTACGTCACCCGTCAGTTAAGTCATTTCTTAGGGGTGCACCCCCTTATGAGAAAAATCCTGGATCCGGCCCTGCATGGTGTGCAAACATGTACTCTTTTTCATTGTGCCATATACTGTTACATGAAGGTACTATATCAGTCTTTTGAGTGGCAAATTTCCTCCTGGAACAAAATTCGTTGACTTCAGAACTGAAAAGATAGATTAATAAACTCTCGATGTGTCATTCGCAGGATTCTGCTCTCATGGCACTGTCAGACCTTGCATTTTAGTTTTTCGTGTCCCTTAAAAGCACCAAACTGTGCGATTCGAACTGCGTTCGATTGACACTATTCCGGAATAAGAATACGTGGAGTGATGATTTAAAACGGTATGTCTGGCGTTTTGAAGCAACAAGGATAATAAAGATACGTTTGGAATAGCCTTTTAGCAGGTGTTTGACAATTCTAATGTGAATCTTCATAAAAACCAAGGATTTCTACTGAACTTCTATTCCATGTATTCCTATTCCGGTATACGGTCAATCGAACGCGCCCTTAGTATATGTATCACTGAGGGATGTGAATAATCAAATAGAGCAACAAGTTACACTTGCAAAGTTTTTTTTTTACCACAAATGTAATGATCTGGGAAGTCAGAAAACACTGCAACAAGAGGTTTGTTCGTGACTGTTGTTCTGGATAACGTTCGACTATGTTGCGCAACTACAGATGTGACGACACAAAGTGGAGGCGAACGGCATACCCTCTAAACTGGTCGCCGTATCTTCGGACCGTCTCAAGCCATGTTGAGTAGTCCGCTGATCTTTTTTTGCCTATAATCTTAATACAAATGAGAATGAAAGTGAATTGCTGACTTGATTTTCATTCGCATAACATAAAATCTTAACCTGAGCCTGACTTTCAGAGTAGCGTGACTTGATAAACTGGTCACCCTAATTTCGTGTCCTCAGAGTCGTTGTTATGGCCTGGGTGCGTCCTCTACAATATCAGTCAATTCCTTTCAATAAGTTGTGTGTAGTCCAATCTAGAAGACTTTTAGTTTACTATAATGGTAGAGAAATTAAATTAAATCTTCTAAAGTGAGAGTTGAATTGATCACTTGCTTCTACAAATGCAAATAAAAAATCCAAGAGTCTGACTTTTTTTGCATTAGATTCTTCAGCTGTTCTGCGCTAATCAACCCGGCAAGGGTAACCGTAACCCTAACCGGGATAAGACACTGATTTATGTCGACGCTGAAAACCAAAGCCGAAAAGCCAAGAAAAGATATAAGAGCCTGAGTACCGTATGCTTGCAAAATTAACTATCAAAGGGAGATTTATCCAGTATACTCTTTCAATGTGCCTGTACATATGCTCGCTTCAGTCAACATGAATGTCAGGCTTATTGCAATGACATTACTTTTATTTTACTGAGACATTCGCTTCTAAAAACAAGGCCTGCCAGAGAAAAAAAACTTACCAACAGAATTTACTGAGCATCCCGCAAACGTCATTCCGAAAAACAACGAAAAAAAAATTAAGTGGAGCTACAAGACCGCGATGCTTGTTGGACTGCAGCATATTATGCTGCGAATACTTGCTCCGAGTGAGAGAAAGAAATGACTCTTGGTACAAATTAACAATGACCAAATGTGCGAATGCACGGTTAGACATTCAACGTAAAGAATGGCCCTACAAAAAAAAAATACAGGAGAGCTCTTCGAGCTTTATCAGCGCCGGGTTGAAAAAAGCTGTGTTAGACACCGTAGGGTTTTGGGTAAAAAGGATTTGATCGAAATTGCTGCTTCTGTCTCTACCACTTAGTTATGAATTAGAGCTAGATTAAGATATGAGAAACAAAAATATTTATAAAGAAAAAAAAAAGGTATTCCAGATGACAAATTCATAGGAAATTGGACACTACCTTGCTGTCCGGAAAAGACCGAAATTCCCCCGATTTTCTTAGCAGGAGACACTCAGTTTGATGAATTTCTAAAGATGTAGCGGTCAGTGGCGTCTTTGTAATTGAAGCCATATTTTAAAGTATTCCTTTACGTTCGGTACTTTTTAATTTTCCTCAATTATTCTTTAATTTACCGAAACTCCAGCACAGACAAAGGTAAAATTCATGTGTGTACAATTATCTGTAAAGACCGGTGTGCAGTGCTGATATCGGAAAATCCATTCCTAATTGCGTAATTAAAGACAGCCCGATCTTTCGTAATAAATTGCAATTTTATTATCTTTCAAATCACTGCCGACTACCAATGGCTAATCACGCCTACCCAAGTGACTACCACACCATTCAAGACAACGAAATAAACACGAAAGACTTGTCGTCATTGCGACGGACCTACGCGAAGGGAGGAACTGCTCTGCCAAGTTGCAAATTTGTTCAATAAAATGATTTGTTATATTCTCTAAACAAGGTGTCCAAAGGTTAACCCACCGGGGGAGGGAGACGGGGAGGAGTAGAAGATTAATTTTGCCGAATTAATCAGCCCATTTTGCCAAAACAATGCACCGACTTCCGATGTTTTAACCACCGTATGATTAATACTACGCATCCATGGGGTACACAAGTATACAAACTTTACTTAAGTCGGTATCCATATTAATCGAGTGATGGGGTGAGTTTCTTAAGAAACCTTGGTACTGCGTAGGTGGGATTTGGTTTAAACAAACGAGTTGAGAGCTTATTTCAAGAGGACCGGCCATGTACATGGTTTTATCAAACAAGTGGATTAAGGAAAATAAACCGCAGTATCGGATTGAAAGTACCGGACATGTTTTTTTTCCATTGCAAGGGCGATTGCAAGCGATTCAAATCACTATAAATGAAAGTTTGGGAAAAAAGAATACTAAACTTATCGCGTGAATGAAATGCTAGCAGGTCGATTATTCCGTTTAGAAAGCAAAGTAAAGCGATGTGACTTCGAGGCGTGACGGTCTTGTGTTTCTTCAGCCCATGGCTTCCCGAGATACCCAAGTCCAAAACGAGAAAAAGAAAGAAAAAGGAAAGAAAAGAAGCCAGCAAATGTGAAATGGTAAACAAGCGAACGAAACCTCCTACCTACGGCCTCAAATGAAAACCCTGAGATCTGTGCCTTGACTTCTTTCATAATGGAGGCCAAATAAAATATTCTTCTGTTTTAATGTTAAGCCTTTATGGAGGGACGCTGTAAACAAAGCACCAAGGAACAAATTGGGAGCGGTTTTCAATTGGGTTGCTGACCAGCGGTTTTCGTTAAAACAATGGTTTGCTGGGGCTGCACAGTCTCGCGGGCTCAGACAATTAGACCCTTAGCCCGCAAGGGCTACGGGTCAATAGCCCACGGGGCGAAGCCGAATCGGTTATTGACCCGTGGAACTTGCGGGCTACGGGTCTAATTGTTAATTCATAGCCTGCGTAGCTAAAAAGACAATTAGTTCGATTGGCCGAACAACCCTAATTTGTGAGATTCCCCTTTCGGAAGATCACAAAACGCTGAGGCCATACAGGTACCAACAACTGTTTTTTTCTGTCTTTAGAGATTTAAGGTGAGGGATACCACCTTCAGAGCTGACTGACAGGAAACAAGCCGACATAAAATTAAATGACGTTACTTATGAGTCCTTTGAAATCTTTATTAACAACACTTAGCTAAACTGCAAAATACTCGGCCATTTATTTGCATATGAATGGCGTGCGATTGTTATGCGGCTCGTTCTTCAAACGTATTTGTTCTCAACAACGCCGCCGGTGAGCCTGTGACTTGATGCCTGCTAAGGCTAAGACGGATCAGTTAATCTAATATTACCCAATGAATAATAATAATAACAATAATAATAATAATAATAATAATAATAATAATTAGTTCGATTGGCCGAACAACCCAAAAAGGATTAGCCGAACAATCCTAAAGGAGCAGGAAGAGAAGTAATCTCGTACCCAGATCTTCCACGGTCATACGGAAGGAAGATCTGGTAAAGTTCGATTTCGAGCATGCTCAGTGCCAGCGAGGCCCGAAATACGCGCTTTTCTATCACTGCACATTTTCATACTCTCTGTTGTGTTGTGGGGTGATTTTGCGGAATAAACATGGATTTCGAGAGTATTCTTTAAAAGATTCTTTTGGGTAGAGGACAAGGAAACTTTAAATTTAAGACGAAACAGAAAGAAGCGCTACAGGCGATTGTTTTTGAACGGTCGAGATTGTTTAATTGTCGGAGCAACTCAGAATCACTGAAACGAGCGCTTGGCTTAATTAATAAACGAGTGCTATTTTCTGTACACAATCTTGCGAAAAGTGTAGTTAGCCAAACCGTAAATTGAAAGCGAAAATGTTAAAGAGTGCTTAGACCTAATCACTGCAACGAGTGCTATTTTCTTGACACGATCTCGTGAAAAATGTAGTTACCCTAACCGTAAAATTCACAATTGATCACTACTTAATTTGCGAGTCACGCTTTAAGAACGAGAGACACTGTTTTGAATAAATTACATACTTCAACTTGAATTTATTTGTTTCTGCGTACAGCGTAGCAAGCTACGCAGAACTTTATTCGAGTGGCAGGGTATATGGGGCTTTCGTCGGTACCATTTACACAAACGTCGCAAATTTTTAAAATGATTTTCCTCAACTGTAAAGCTTTTCCGGCGTCGGAAAAAAACAAAACTTTCCTCCGCACAACTGACATTTATTCAAAACAGCACATGAGCTTGCGAAAACCAAACCTTCATTAAGTGCCCCGTGAAATAAGCCAATCGGAGCGTAGATTGCATTGCCGCAACCTTTTTTTAGTAGCCAATGAAAAATGGTGTACTGTCGAACTTTACCAGATCTCACATTTCCAGTGACAGAGTGAGATCTGGGTACGAGATTGGAGAAGAAGCGCAAGTACCAGCAGCAGGTGTTAGATGTAGAAATGGGTTCGTTTACGCCTTTAGTGTTTTGAACCAATGGCGGGATGGGAAATGAGTGTCAGCGGTTCTTAAAGCATCTCGCAGACAAGATAGCTCAGAAAGATACCGAGCCTTATCATATTGTAATCACTTGGCTCAGGACACAGATTTCGTTAGAACTCTTAAGATCGGTACATGCATGCGTTAGAGGTTATCGAACGCCGTTTCGTAGCAAGATAGAGCAATCATTAGACTGTAAAATAAATGTAGCTAGTGCGGATATTTGAGATACACGGTCTATATGTTTTTATACTCGGGGCGTTTTATGGACACTGGTTTAGCCGTCATTAGTATAATTCGATTGTATGATTTTAATATCTCTGCATCATGGAATTCGTAATTTTATAGAATTTTGAATTTTTTATTATCAATCATTTCTATTTCTTTAATGTAAGTAAGTGAAATAAATAAAGTTGTATAATAATAATAATAATAATAATAATAACAATAATAATAATAATATTAATAACAATAATGATAATAAAAATAATAATAATAAAAATAATAATAATAAAGGTTTATTAGCATTCCGAAAAATGAATGGGCTCTTCTATGCTAAAAAAATTCCTATTCTACTCTAATTACGCAAAAACATGGTATAATATAATTTACAATAATATCACATTCTGACATTAAGAATTAAAATATAAACAAGCTAAAATGTAAATATAATAAATGGACTGAAATTCATGTAACTTCTAATCTCTTTCGAGTATTATTGACAAGATATGATGTTAAATTTCTCTTAAAAGATCGAGAGTCAATACAGTTCCGCAAATAACTTGGTAATGCGTTAACGACTTATATCATCTCCGTTCTGGAGATACAAAGGGAATTGTGACACCCGAAAATGGCCCGTTAAGTTTCGGGACTTTCGAGAAACGGGCCCCAGGAGTTTCTCAGGCTGCTTTTCAGCTGCTTCGGTAACTATGATGATCATTTTCCCTCAGTAAATGTATGCTCCTTTAAATAGCGAGCAAGTGAAGTTAGTAAGTTGTTTATGATGTGGAATTGTTTCTTTGACAAAAGGTGGTCAAGCTAGGACGCAAGGAAGCTTTCAATTATCTCATTTTTCATACTATTAGCTTGCATACAGGGGAGAAGAGTGTTTATATCAGTATAGCCGTTTCCCTTTTTGTGTTTGCACTTTCTGTTGGTTAATAAAATCTTCTATGGCCTCCTGGTTTTCGATGATGCCTGTTTCAGTTTCTGTATCAGAAGTTTCCAGATCTTCAGGATAATAAAATGCTCGTCTGAAGTCTTCATCCACCTTTGAAATCGGCAAAAAAATCAATCTTTTTTGCTTTTTCTGGTAGTTTCGCTGTGAAGAATGACAATATTCGCAATTTTTTCGCAGTTTTGGTTTCAAATAGAGTTGTTTCAAAATATGAGTTTGCTCCAAAACAAAAATACACGGTCCGTACTGCAAAAGTCCGACCGAGAGAGAACCAATCAGAGCGCTAGGATTTGCCCGAGACTGGCTTTGCAATATAATAAAAGTCGTTATTCCGTTATTCCGCCCCACAAAAATGGCATTATTCGGTTATTCCAACAAAATTAATTTGCGCTATTTTTAATCCATTGTCCCTCTTCATCCCCCGAAAATAAGGACTGGTCTCATTCGATCATCTGCTTCGACTTTCCTCTGATCCGTGTAGGTGTGGCCCGTAAAACAGAGGATTGACGAAGAAAGGAAGGTAAAAGATGCGCACCGAGGGACACAAGTTTGTCAGTAACTGTCACGTGTTAGCCTCGTAAAATCAGAAGCCCTTTACCTTTTGCCTTTAAGGAACAGTGTATTATTTAAAATTGTAGTTTCGCTATATCACCCTATTGGAGTCACTGTCTGAGGCTGCTTCATTCGCGTTCGCATTTCAAATTTTCAAGATGCCAGAGTTCTATGATTTCCTTTGCCAATTTAGGTGCCATTTTTGGAATCAATAGGGGGGCATTTACTACTCCTATGATCTGTGGGCTAAAATATTAGATCGATGTCTGATGGAGTTACTTCTAAACAAAAGAGATGCTGCGTCTGTGGGAGTCAGAAAAACACGAAAATTTGGTTTTGTCAAATGAGTTGACAAAGTCGAATCGAAATATAAGACAAATTCACACCTTTTTTTTTTTATTTTGAGTGTGTCCTCACCCTTCGAATTCACCTTCAAATCTGAAGTAGTTTCAACTCTTCAGGTCGCACAACCTGGGATAAAACTATGTCAGCGAATTGTGAGCTCTGTGTTGCAAGCGGCGTGGGCCTGAATCCCAGAGACGATCGAGATGTCATTTTCAAAAGCGGCTCTTCCTCAAAATCTTGCCAGTTAAGTCAGGTGCCGTTTGAACCGCATTACGCCTTCCCGCACGGCAGCCCGATGATTATCAAAAGAGGAAAACGAAACATGTGATTGCTACGCAGTCAGCCGCGGATAGGCATAAGTTGTTTACGTTGAACTTTGTGCTTGATAGTGTAAAGAAAGCCGCACTAACCATACCCGTGATTTCCGCATTCTGTCTCGTGGTTGAATCGTGTGACTATTCACTGCCCACGAGGAAGAATAATTGGCATGCCCTCTATTTACTTTAAAAGCATTTACCTCTTTTAATAGCTTTAATGGCCACTGTCGTTTGCCTTGAACCTTCAAGTCGTTTACTTCCCTTACAGACCACAATTCATAAAAACAGCAGAAAGCCCACGGAATATAATTATTTCTGATTTTCGGGCTTCCAGATAAGCTCAGATAACATTTTCAAAAGACGTAGACTGTCACTTTAACTGAAGCGTGATCAAGTCGCATAATTGTCCAACTACGTTGCAGTGTGATATTGAAACCCTTTTGCTTCTCACATGGATGTCTCCAAATCGGCCAAATTCCAAGTGGTTCACAATTGAGAATATTACAATCTTCTGCCTTTCCGTTTTCCCACTTACGTACCAGTGAAGGTGAACTTTCCAGCTTCTATCAGGTAACGTACAATTCGGGAATTTTTGAAATAATTGACGGCTGCAATCTCAAATGTCACATAAATTTTAAGTTTAAAGCAGATTTTCAGGAAATAATATCCATTCCGGTTAACGTTAGCTTGAATTTTTTTCAAGCTATTAATTAAGACTAACGCACGTTCAGGTAACAAATATTTTGGCCCTTTCTCAACTTTCTATTATCATTAAATTGTAATTTTAGTACACACGTTCCGTTTCTGAACGTACTGAATCGATTTTGATGACCTTCCCTACGAAAATTTTTTATAACCTGTCGAATTTATGGAGGAAGTATTCTGGATCGACATCTACATAATAAGTTTTCAAAATCCTATAAGGACATTTAGCATTCCAGTGCAAAGTGCAAAATTAATTGTGCTACTAAGGTAATAAATAATTGTGGAATATTAATGATGAAATAAATAATATCAAGTGAATATATTATCTTCGCAGTTATGAGAGCAATTTTTGCAATTGCGTAGAGAAGCCTGAAAAATTCAGGTCTTCAACGGGGTTTGAACCAATGACCTCGCGATTCCGGTGCGACGCTCCAACCAGCTGAGCTATGAAGGCACTGACGTTGGGAGTTGGTCATTTGTGGGTTCTCAATGGTCCCAAGAGGAATGAATCAATGATGAAATGGTATATGAAATGAATGATATATGAACTTGGAATATGAAATCAAATGACGCTATGTTATTCGAAGTTATGAGAGCAATTGCTCTCACAACTGCGAAGATCATAGCTTTACTTGATTTCATATCCGCAGTTCATATATGATTCATTTCATATACCATTTCATCATCAAATAAATAATAATTGATAGTACTAAAACTTGAGCAGAGATATAAAAATTTCATGATATTTGGCGGTAAAGCACAATGAAATTAGTTCCCTCTTCTCAGTTACTTAAATTTGGAAAAATTAATTTCAGCCTCACGGCAAACAGCAGGCTTCTTCTGGTCATAAGACCATGAAAATCAGTTCTCTTCTTTCATCTTCCTTCTTTCGTTTCGAATCTTGCTCGAAACATGATCAATCAAAAAATAATTGTAAATCAAACGAGTTTCCTACGATTGTAGATTATTTTGGCAAAACAAAAACTTAATTTCAGGCTTGTGCTTGCCGTTCATGGTCCGTAACGTTGTAACATTTTCCTGTCTGAAACTGCTGTTCACAAAGCTATAAAGAAAGCACTTTGAAAAATTGGATGGACCATGTCAATTGCAACCTGGAGTATTTCATTACACGCCTACTAGATGTAACTTGGGCGGACATTCCTAGTGTAACAAATATTCCCGTTATTTTTGTCACGTTTGTCATAATTTCCCGTTCTCAGAGCTCTCAAGTCTCACGCATTGAGCGATTCGAGACAGACGGGGTTGCTGAGTAATCGGTGACCATGTTGTTTGCAAAAACACTACTTGGGAATAGCAAGTTAAATGACCTTTCTTTGCAGGGAATACCTATCTACGGGAAAACATGGCATCAGCTAATGGAGAGGACACTGAAAGGTCGTTACTCCTTTCAAACAAAAGCGCCACTCAGAACCGATCAGTTGCAATCTCGTGCAGCATTTATTCATCTACAAGGAATGATCATCACTTTACGAAGCGTGGCCAGAAGATACTTGCTACCTTATTAATTCTTGTCACAGAGTTGTGTGAGCGACTGGGATTCTATGGAATATTAGCCAATTTAGTCCTTTTTTGCAAGGACCAGTTAGATCTACCCCCGCCGTGGCCCTCAACAATAAGCCTGGTATTCAGTGGTTAGTATTTACTGCTATTCTTCGTTATTTTAAACCTAATGAATTATATTCTCACTTTGATAATGATGACGATGGTGATTATGAAGGTGAGTAATGATTATTAGTGTTGTTATTATCATTATTATCGTCATAGTTTAGGCTATTCATTCTCAATAAGAAATGACCTGAAAATAGACTTAATTGAAAACTTGTGGAGAGAAACTAATGACATGATTGTGGGTGTCATATATTAGCCCCCAAATTTTTCAAACCTAGAATTTCTAGACAAACTCGAAAGAACGCTACATAATGTTTTTCTCTCTAAGAAAAAATGTATTTTAATGCGTGATATTAAATAAAAACTCTTACAAAAACGAGTATCTCCAAGGAATATCTTAAATTTAATACAATCAGAAGGATTTTTTCAGCTGATTTTTGAAGCAACTCGTATTACTGAAAATTCACAAAGCTGGAACCAATAACTCTACGTTACTTATCCTTACACCTTTTGAAATTTCATGATATTGTTAAACTGAATACATGTATGCTCTTTTATGATTATTTTCACCATGAAAAGTTTCCTAATATATCTGTTTCATTGGTATCTGGGCTACATAATTACAATACCCGCAGTGCATCATCCAATCAAATCTTCATACCTTCATTTCGAACTAACCTTAGGAGATTTTGCCCCAGCGTTATTGGATGTTTCTTTTGGAATAATATCCCGGATTTCATTAGGGACAAACCATCTAAAACATTATTTAGAAAGGTACTTTTGTGCTGGTACCTTGCTCAATACTAATGAAACTTTACTTTTTTTCTTTTCGTTTTAATAAAAATCTCAAGTCCTTTTGTAACTTAAAGGGGTACAACATTAGTTTATCTAGATGTGCCCCTCTCCTCTCCTTCCAATATACCATGTCAAATAATTGAAGTTGTTCTTATTTATCTTGTCTTGTTTGTTTATTTATTTATTTATTTATTTTTATTCATTTATTTTACTTTTTTAAAACCTATATCCACTTAATTATGTATCATTTAGGGATTGGAGGCACAAATAAAATAAAATAAAATAAAATAATCATATGAAAGAGTAGGTTATGTGTCTTATATGTATGCGTCCGTCGGGACTTTACCATAGATCACGCCAACTGAGATCTGTCACAAAACAGGCGCGACTGCGCCAGGCAACGAGAAACGTTCACAGTGAAAGAAGACATTCCAAAGTCCCGAACGGGACAAGAACGGGACCCGAACCTATGACAAATGATTGACTTTAATAAATTGTCTATCATGTAAAATATATCTTGCTCTGCCCTCTTCGTGTACTTCAAGGAATGTAAAGATGTGGAGTAATCCCTGTACGACCTGGTCAAATCATAATTTGAAGTCAGTTTTGTTGACTACATTGGGAGTTATGATCATGTGATCATGCATTCTTAAGTGTAAGTTGCGGTGGGAAAATTAATCTACAAAGGATATGTACAGTCGGTTTCAATGCGGAAGCGAGGAACGTTCATAGTTCAAATTAAAGAGACTCGAAATCGAAGAAAATATTTAAAAAGTCTTGCTTCTCTTTAATTATTAACTCTAAGATTTTTGTGTAATCCCTAGTTCTTTTTTTTAGGAACTTGTTACCTGACTCCCTTGGTAGGAGGATGGCTTGCTGATACGTACACTGGAAGATACAATACAATATTTGGCAGTTCATTATTATACATTATTGGGGCCTTATTGATGTTACCTGTGTCGAAGCACGATATCCCCTTTAACAACACAGCAAGACTACTTTTCTTTGCAGTAGCTCTTACACTGATTGCATTGGGAACTGGAGGAATCAAAGCCAATGTCTCTCCCTTTGGAGCTGACCAGGTCCAACGAGACGGGCCAAGAACCGTCCAGAGATTTTTCAACTGGTTTTATTTTTTCATAAATCTTGGATCATTGTTGGCTTTTACAGTACTTGTATGGGTACAGGAACGTTATAGTCTATTTTATGGTTACGTTATCACTGCTTCAGCGATTATCCTCGCTTCCGTTTTCTTTAGTGCTGGTCGTAATAAGTACTTGAACATGCCACCATGCGGTAGTCAACTTACCAAAACTGCCAAGATAATTTACGAAGCTGCCAGTATTCCCCGTAGGCAAAATATACCGACATGGTTAGATAAAGCAAAAAAAGTATTTGGAGGAACGTACTCAGAGGCTCAAGTTGAAGACGTTAGATCATTTCTCAGATTGCTTCCCGTGTTTAGTTTGTTCATTGCCTTTTGGGCCATATATTCTCAGGTACCGTATTATATCTTTATTTACCCTCAGATTAATTGTAAAGTAGCGTAGTTAGTATCTCCGACTATTTACCCACCCAACCGTGATGTACTCTGACAGAGGACGGACCACAACACTCGGAACTCCATTCTTTACTCTTTAAAAATAGTGTCAAGGGCGGATCTAGGGGGAGGGTGCGCACTTCCCCTTGTGAGAGGGACAGCAGAGCCGGGAGTGGGGATGGGGGCTTTAGGAAGCAAAAAATACAAATTTAAAAATAAAAAATTTAAATAATTAAAAAAACACATAAAACATAAAAAAAGAAAACTTACAGAAGGAAGAATAAAACATTAAGCAAAGCATTAAGACAAACAGATTTAAGTCCGGAATATACGTAAGGCTGGGATATACGTATTAATTTATATCTGTATCAAGTAACAAATAGGAAGCAAAGCATCCACGTATATTTTTTTGATATTTCGTCAAGAATTAATGCTGAAAATAGCATTTCCGAGCTTCAATCTTTCAAAAATTTTCTGGCGGAGAATTCCCCCAGAACCCCCTACAAGTTAGCGTCTCCGGCGCTTGCTTGTTAGCTCCCCCCCTCCCCCCCACAATACAAAATACGCTCCGCTGTCCCTGTGAGATGACCTGCGGCTTTCTAATACAACTCGTATTCTGGACAAAAGTCACCAGTGAGCTCCCCCATTCCTTAGTGGTACACCCCCTCTAAGAAGAATTCTGGATCCGCCCCTGAGTGTGCGGGTCTTTTAACGTTCAACATAGTTACTGGAACATCCATGGATTACAAGAAGGGGCTTTCGACTTGGGTTTATCGTCTTTATGGGAGTAGACCAGAGATTCTAACGATTTGTACTAAATGTCATTACCAAGGCAAGGTTGGAGCATCTGATTACTAAGACAATGTTGGTTCTGTTGGTAATCAGATGCTCCAACAACTGAGCAACTAGCCAGCCATATCAGATCGGTATGGCTCTTATTAAGCAATCTCACCCTTCTAAGTACGTATGACATTCGTTTATCCATTCTTTCACATGAAATCCTTTACTTTTATCAGAGCTACAAATTCTTCTTGTTGTGTCCTCATGTTACGTTTCACATTTCTGCAGATGGAGACCACATTTTTGATTCAAGGTACCTACATGAAATTGGAAATCGGAGGCTTCAAAGTACCAGCTGCATCTCTGTCAATTTTTGACATTATCGCTGTTCTGGTGCTCATTCCTGTTATGGACCACATTGTGTATCCTCTTCTTCAACGCTGTGGTTTCAGATTTACTCCCCTACGCAGAATTGGCACGGGAATCTTGGTATGTGTGGCATCTATGGTGGTGGCTGGGTTAGTTGAAATCAAGCGCAGACGGATGTGGGAAGAGGGACATGTTTTTAACCAGGTTGTTAATAACGAAAAGCTAAGTGCTTCGGATCTGAATATCTTTTGGCAGATCCCTCAATACCTCTTAGTAGGAGCAGGCGAAGTTCTGGCCGGTGTAACAGGTAAAAATCCAACACAGTTTGCATTTATTATGAAATGAGGTACGATCGCTCGGTTGCCGAGTGTAGTCCTGAGCGGAAGTCATCTTAATCTAAAGACTCCAAGCATGACTACCGATCAGGACTACACTCAGGACTACACTACACACTTAAGACTCTGAGCATGACTTCCGCTCAGGTTTTCGAAACGTCAGTCAATTACACCCTAAATAGTCCTCTCAGGACTACTCTCACCAGTAGGCTACTCACCTGGACGAGCGTACTTCGCTAGTAATGGTAATTATGATTCCTGGATTTAAACCCTTTAAGATTTTATAGCTTGCATTTTGCGGAAAGATCCTGAATTGCACCGTTAAGAAACATCATGCAGGTATTGTGATTCATCGAAGTAACTTAAAGTGAGTGTAAATGTATAAAAATAAACGGAAACAGGCCAGCAGGTGACTTTCAAGTACCCAGGACATGCGCGGTCCCCTGGCAATGGGTGGATTTGCAAGGACCAAGCTTCAAAACGCGGTACTCATTCAACCACTCTGGGCGCATCGGTGGCTCAGTTGGTTGAGCATCGGGCTGTCGTGCGGGAGGTTGCGGGTTCGAACCTCTTAAAATAACTAAGTTGAAAGTGCTGCCTTTGTAATTTCATCTGCAAACGATTAGACTTTTAAGTCTTCTCGGATAAGGACTATACAAATATCCACCATGTTTATAAGTTACATCTGGGACGTTAATTAAAGCACCTACAACACACTTTTCGAGAAGAGTAGGAGATGAAGTCCTCGGTGTTATGGCTGTCCTGTTCTCTCCAGCAGACGTGGCCGGATTGGCTTGATGTGATGGCTTATAATGAATGAAGTCACCAAAGCAGAAACAGCCATAAGCCAAAAAGGGACTTTGCCGAGTGTAGGAACGTGTAAATGTAGATGTAGAACCTCTTTCCCATGGGTGAGAGGCATTTTGGCACCAACGAAAGCCGTTGGGCGTGACTAATGACGTCATTTGTCCGAAACAATCATGTTCAACTCGCCGTCGGGAAATCCCCGAGAAAAAAATCACGTTATTTTCCTAGTATCTTCCAAAATTCAAACTAACCATATTGCTGCTCGGTTTAGTAGTAATTAAAAGTTATGACCCATAATGTAGTGTGCAGGTATAGAGAATTTAACGGATAAATTACTGATTTCGCTTTGTTGTTATCTTCTTCTTTTCTCAGGACTAGAATTTTCATATACTCAATCTCCCAAAAACATGAAAGGAGTTGTTATGGGGGTATATATGATCACAACTGCCCTGGGAAGTTACATGACAAGCCTTCTTGTTATAATTGTCAGATCAGCGAGCAACGACTTGTGGTATCCCAGCAAGGATCTCAACAAGGGAAAAATGGAATTCTTCTTTTTCTTGTTAGCTGGAATAGCGATGTTTACTTTTTTTATATTTTGCTTCGTTGCATCTCGTTATACCTACAAAACACAACCGAGAAAAACTACGGATGTTGAGGAAAATGACCTCCGGCTGGACGGTACAAAAAGTCCACAGCTAAGTGACTCTGAGGGTTGAGTGCCGGGGGGTTGCAAAAAGTAAAAGCGGCGTCTATTTTTTGCAACATAAAAATGTGTTATGTAAGGTGGTGGTAATACGCGCAGCAAACGATCTCAACTTGCAACATTGTTGCGCAACAAGTTGCACGGAAATCGTTACCCGTATTCCATTACTGGGCCGTTAAGTTACATTGAATTGGTACGAATTTGGTTTGATTTATTGCGCTGCTTGCAGTGATCGGTCGAAGTAATTACTTTGGTATTTGTTTTACGACACTCAATTGAAAACCTCTCTATTCCTACATCTGCGATTACATAATCCAGATTAAGGATTAATAAATTAAATAGCGCAACAGCAGTGATTATTCATCACTTTATTGAAGATTAAGAAACTTAATTTCTTGCAGTTTGTTACATTTTCAAAAAACGGTTGCCACATTGCTGTAAAAATTGATCTTGCGCGTTCTTTAGTTTCTGCTTGGACTGGTACACCAACGTGTCCACCATAATCAAACCCTCTACTCCTTACATTTCCAATGACACCAAGCCATGCAAAGCGCTTAAATTCACGTTCAGTGCTTCAACATGAATAGACCTTTTTACCGATACGGCGGCCAGTTTGATTTATATTGTTATCATTAAAATTGGTTGCTTAGACTTACATATTGTTGAACAATGCTGTTTAGGGTTAGGGTTAGGGTAAGCACTATTTGACATGCTGCTTACACCTAGATCAACAGTACTCATTCGAAATAGTATTTTTAGGGTAGTCCATTTGGGTAGTCCATGGACTGGGGGTCAGCGAAATGTACCAACCCACTGAGAACAGAAAACAATATAATCAATTATTAAAACAAGATATTTTGCCGCATGGCAACATCGCGATTGGCTAGCAAATAATTGACATGTTCACTTTTCAGACTTTTATCGGGTATTCTAAAAAACAATTTCTTCCGACAATTTCCAGAATCCATTAGGCGAATTAGGTTTAGATAACTTAAAGAGGTCAAGACCAGCCTTAAAGGCATTGATACTTGTTGAATTTCGCACGCGTAGTGAAAGCTGGTTCCAATATTTAATAACTCTATTGCTAAAGAAGTCATGCGCAGACGGCAGGTATTTTTTGCAGGTTGCGGGTTGAAATTTACCGTGACTGTTACATGAATAGCTAACCTTAGGCCTAATTAGGCCTAAAAACGTTTCTTTAGGCCTCCTTAGGCCTAAGGTTAGCTATTCATAAAACAGTCACGGTAAATTTCAACCTGCAACCTGCAAAAAATACCTGCCGATGCGCTGATCTTAATGGATGATGAGAAGTGACATTAAGATTACGAGTTCGATAAGCTGTACTTGTCCCAAACATATTGTGACCATAGTTCACAAAACCGTTGATTATTTTGAAAGTCTCGATCAGGTCACCACACATTGGACGCATTGAACTATGACATCAATAATTTTTGATCATCGAACGTTACAGCTGCAGCAACGAACGAAAACGTAGTCACTAAAACATGGAACGACCTAAAACCACGTACAACCACCTAAAACCATCTACAACCACCTACAACCACTGAACATGGCTGCAGAGCTGTCTTGAAAAGATGATTTAAAAGGAAAGACTCTTTTCAGCCGAACGTGCTGTAGTTAAAGAAATAGTTCTTTTGAAACTATAGGAATAGGAAGTCCAAGGTATAGTAAAGTATATTAAAGACTTGCAGCCATTTGTGACTGATCATTTTCAAACACCTCTTCAGCATTTCTCAGTCACCTCAGTCCGAAGTGGAGGTGCTTCGCGGTTCGGTAAATATCCACCACTAGCCAACGACACTGAGGTAAATAGTTGTTTCAGTATATACTAAAACAGTGAGATAATATAGCACAAAAAGATGATTTTAAATCATTTATTCCTGCAAAGATTACAACATCTCGCACCGGTGGCTCAGTTGGTTGAGCACCGGACCAACACTCAGGGTCTTTAAATAACTGAGGAGAAAGTGCTGCCTTTGTAACTACATATGCCAATGGGTAGACTTTCAAGTCTTCTCAGATAAGGACGATAAGCCGGAGGTCCCGTCTCACAACCCTTCCATGTTAATAATCCAGTGGGACGTAAAAGAACCCACACACTTGTCGCTAAGAGTAGGGCACGTAGTTCCCGGTGTTGTGGTCTGTCTTCTATTGTGTATCATGGTTGGGAGGGTAAAAAAGGGGCCACAGTAATTGGCACAAGCTGTTGTGGCGCTCTGCCAGCTTGACTGGCAAAGTTAATATTAAAAATTGCGCTCGAATTGCTTGGAGGTGAATAGCAAAGGATATCCGGAGTTTGAGTAGCCAATCAGCGCGCGCATTCAACGCTATCTCCTGTTTTAGTATATAATAATAATGTTTATTATATGACCAGCTTCGTGAGCGGGCAAGATGAACCAAATCCCGCGCTGCGATTGGCTACCCGAACGGGCAAGATGAAGCTACACTCCCCGCTCGGGATTTCTCGCTTGGTCCCGCAAGATCAAAGATGATTTTTTTGGTGTTTTATCCCATATAATAAATCCTTTATTGACCAAACTTGTTTCGGCCTCGTTCTTTTTTGCGTGTTTATGGACCTCGACGCATAAACACGCAAAAAAGGAACTTGACCAATACCCAGCCATCTTGACCGAACAAGCTTGATCAATATCCCATATATGACGTAGCGGTTCAGCGTGAGATGTGTTATCAGCTAAGTAACAAGCCGGACCATTTGCTCTTGTGGCAGGGCACTGGGAAATTCCGATCGCACGCGGGGCTTCAACGCTTTCTGTGCCGGCTACCCGGGAATGACATGGTATAGACGAGGAGGGCTGCGTTCAAGGAAAACAATGAAGCAAAAACGAAAAGCAAAAACTCGTTTACATTAGAAGTCCTAAGTCTTTTGCCTGCTTAAAGTTCTGCCGGGCGAAAGGAGAAAAAAAAAATAACAGGTACACCGTCAGAATCATGACATGAATAAGCCAGAAATACATCGGGAAGCAGAGTGAAAAAAAAACCGTTTGGGATTAAATGAGTCAAGAATGTTGGTCGCATAATACTAGAACAGAAAAAGAGATTTAAAAAAGGCATAATTGGCCTGCAGTGGACGGATTATGTGTTTCGGGTATAAAATTAGCTGTCAAGGATTCGCAAATCGTTGCTGTTTTGCTGTAAAAAAAAAAAAAAAAAAAAAACTAGAATCGGTCCACTTAGCAATTCTGATCGTTGAAATGAGTATTCTCACCGCAGCTTCAAATTCACCTTTATCACTCGGCGGCCATTTTGGAGTCCTTGGGGAATAAAGGCTTTGTCTTTGCATTGTCTTTGCCCGTCCAGCCTCACATTGAATGAGAGGTTCGACGGGCAAAATCTTTTGTTTGGACATTGAGTGATATGGGTCTATAAGGGAACAAACGAACGCTTTTCGAGGGTTAGTCAGTTAAAACGTTTAAAAGGACACAACACGTGGTTTAGCATGCACGTGTACTTATAACACAAAGAGTTCTCTCAGCCAAGCATCTTTGCTATGGTTACTGACAATTAGGCGCTTCCTCGTTGTGGAGTCCGTTCTTATTCGAATAAGAGCAGACCCCACATGCAAAAGCCAATTCCCTGTCACGAAGGGCTAACGCTCGAAACGTTGGCTCGTAGTCCTGTTCCGGGACTCCCTCTTACCTCGCCCTTTAAAATGGGCCTGGAACCCGGGCGGGAAAAGAGAGAGTCCCGTATTACTTGCAGGCGCATGCTCGGAATGGGCCAATCATATTGCATTAGATGCCAGGCTGGATATCTAAATAAAGGGAACCTTGAAACTTCGACAAAAAAATCGTATATGAAAATTACTGTTCGATTTGCAGTGTCAGGAAAGAGAACATCTAAATTATGCCTCGTCGTGACCAAACGAGGAGAAAAAACCCCGATCGCAGTGATGTTGGAGAATTATTACCGAATAAATGTAAGGACTGAGAGAAGATCGCAATAAATCGATGCAAAGGCTCAACTAGTAAATATAGCATAGGATTTCATATTATCTGCAGTACTTTAGCTCTAACAATGAATTTCAGAAGGAAAGTGCTTTTAAGTAGCAACAATAAAAGCAAGGTGACACACCCTTTTAAGTAGCATTTTTCATCCTTATTAATTAATATTCACGAACAAATTCGTGACAACGCCCGAATAATCGATGTTTGACTATGCATAAATATGTATAAATTTAGTAGGATCATTATTTCTTCATCATTGCGTTATCAACATAAACTGGTGTGTAAAGAAACAATTAGTCCAGGTTGTGATTTAATTTCGTTTAACTTTTTACCTAACTTTATCAGGAATAATGCTCAGTTTTTCTGTGATGCAATCGTCTTTTAGTTTTTCCGATATGAAAATCATTGCAGTCTCAACAGGCAGCTCTACATAAAACCTTAGCCATTTGGCCACGGCCACGGCTTGCAAGGAAAGAAGGATTTAATGCGACGAGTGCTTTGAAAAAATTATTCTGAGGAAAAATTAATAGTCTGAGTAAATTACTCTACTCTAATTACTCAAGAAAAAAATACTCTGTTTGTCACCGGTGTTTGTGTATTATTCCTGAAAAAACTGAGAGTATTTACAACATTTTTTACCTGACTGTTGTATATTGCGTATCCAAACAATTTGTCTCCGATTTTGAAAAAAATTGGTAGGCCTAAACTCCTGAAACAATCACAGTTTCAATAATTACTGTGCAACTCAATATATGTTCTTTGCACTGGATCAGTGCAATTATCACATAACTAGACAGACAGACAGAAGAAATGAACAATAAACAAGAGTTCCAGCAGGAGATTTATTAGTCTTCGTCGAGCGATTCACATCCACGACCTACAGTATATTTGTAAGTTTCAAGGAGTCTCGGGAGAGCAATTAAATCTAAATTTGATATTTTTCTGCGCCAACATCATGCAGCTGTTCAGTTGGGTTTCAGGCACGAAATTCCATACTTTCGTATGTCATCCATGTGATCTTCCACGATAGGGACTCACGATAAGAAGGACTGATTTACAATTAACATCGGACTCGGATGGAAGAAAATCGCAAACCTATTAAAGGAACAACCATGTAGCAAACAGACTTGCCAAATCCTGTTGCAGGTTTAACAAAACCATCATTACCGGTAACGACTGCATGAATAGCTTGCAGTTGTTCCGCCTTAAGCTCAAAGGTAAAGTGGCATTTCTTAAACGCGAAATCAATTGCCTCCAGAAACTTGGCGTTATAATTTCCTTTCACATTATCCCCATAAATCCAGTGTAAAAGCACTCGGAATAAACTATTCCCAAATAAGGAATCTTTTTCCAAATATGGTTTTTCCCCCAGTTTTGGGGAAAAATGGCGTCATTCCGAGCATGCGCCTGCAAGTAATACAGGACTCTCTCTTTTCCCGCCTGGGTTCCAGCTCCATTTTCAGGGCGGGGTAAGAGGGAGTCCCGGAACAGGACTAGTTGGCTCCTAGACCACTTTTATAAATGGCAACACAGAACCTCACGCTTAAAAAGAGTTTAATGCAAGGGTCAAATGTCGTCACGTGCTTCTCCGTTCTGATTGGTTACAGCTGCCTAATTAAAGCAGAGGCAGTGTGGCCCAGTGGTTAAGGCGCTTGCCTTGAGATCCGGAGATCCCGGGTTCAAGACACGCTCTGACCACTCGCTGAATTTGTTCCTGGTAGTCCCTGGTGCAACTTCCCAGCTGTTCTTGTAAATAGCCAACTGGTTTGCCTCCGGCCAGTTGGGATTCTTAAGAGTTGTTGTTGTTGTTGTGTTCTGTTGTTTCGTTGATTGTGTTTCATTGGCCCTGAAAAGCCCCTATGGGGAGCGGTCAATTATTGTAATGTAAAGCCAATATGTCCCTCGCCAAGGATACTAACTGAAAATGGCGCCAACCCAAGCAAAAGAAATCTAATCAATAAGATCCACGGGCTTTATCTCCTGGAAAAAGTATATTTAGAAACCGTTTTCTTTCAGGTGATTTTACTTATTGAGAGACTGGGAAGGCCAGACGGCATATTTTTCCGGCCCGAGGCAGTGCGCAATGACCGTGGGCCATCTACCGTGGTTACGGCCTTAGCCTCGCGCGGGTTTTTCGGCTCACCCTCATACCGGGGGTTTTCTCATTAGTTTTACAATGAAAGCCCGCGCGGGACCGTACGGGTCATATGATAAATCGGCTCACATGGTTCGACGACAACCCTTGATTTGTTTTGGCCTTTCAATCCAAACGCACTCTCGTACTTTAAAATTAACAAATTAAAAAAAATCGATACGAAGTTACATTTAAATCAATCAAAAATGTAGTCTGTTCACTCTTACTAGAAAGTAATCAATTAGACCGAGATTAGTGTTGTTAGACCGAAAAAGTTTGTAATATCCACGTCCTTTCTGGTGCTACGCCGTGCAAGAACTGATTAGTTTGAGTAAATACCAAACGTACGCAAGGGAACGTTGCTAAATGCGCACTCATCTCATTTTAAAAAACAAGAGACGTGTAGCAATCCCCGCAAATTTAATACAGATTTCCTCAGTTTCCCGGTGCTGCAATCCCTCAACTAGATAAAGAAATCATCCGATTATTCCTCTCCTCAATGCTCAAGATCTGTCATTTTGGACAATGCTACCTGTGATGTTGTGAACTATAGTGAACCCTGATTTAATGCGACCGATAAAAGTCACTAAGTGTCCTCTCAACGAAAGACACCTTGGGTTGTTAACTTGAAGACAAAAGAAAGTGATCGAACAGATCTTGCGAAACAAAAGGCTTTGTCCACATTGATGAAGAGAATATGAATCTTAGCTCTTTATTTACAAAGACTGCTCAATAAGAGACATCATTCAATTGGTATTGACGGTCGTGTTATTGTGCTAATTTAACTGACATCTTTTACTTTTGTCAGAACAAGCGATATAGAAATAAGAATATGACAAGGCCGATGGTAGTAATTAACAAATGACAGAGATCAACTCGAGAGAATCATGCAGGCTCCAGTTGTTCAAAAAGTGGAGAACGCTACCCACCAGGCCCAGGTTGCTCGAAGCATGGTGTACGCTAACCAGCGTTAAATCCCATGGAAACCTATTGGTTTTGATACCTCTTACCCAACGGCTAGCGCAAACCAAACTTCGAGCAACCGGCTCCAGATCAGATATATCACTATCCACTGGATAGCGCAAATGATTAGTTTCGCTATGTCTTATCTACTGGAGAGTTACTTATCCGGTGGATAGCCCTATCGATCGTTTGAAAAACTGACCCCAGATCTACAAAGAGCACGAAAAAGGTTACTATGGTAAAATCAATACCTTCACGCGTAACAGCAATATAACTCAGTGATACCTCCAGTAATTACATTTTAGAAACAACGAAACTGCTGATTTTTCATCTGCATATATACAATTAGCTTTTTCTCGAGGGAAACAACGTGCGTTGATAATTCGACAATTCTTGCGTCTGGCACCCAATAGAACAGAACAGAGTTATCACGTAATCAGCCATGAGGCCGAACGCGCGGACGAGAAGCGCTTCACGTCACGCGCGCAACAGCACATGCCAGTGTAAGAGGCTCGCCTCGATTTCGTTTTTCGTTGAAACAGGAAGTCACGAAGCCCGGGTGAAAGACTGTGTTTTATCTGCACAATTCAATTTCAACAACTTTATTCCTGGCATCCTTTTAAATCCTCTATGTGAAAGAGTTTGTCGGTGTGATGACCACCAACAACAACAATAATCGACAAATGATTTCTTTTAGCATAGCTGCGATAAAAGAAAAAGTCTTCACACTATATACAGACAGGCTCAGTAAAAACGGAAGAAAAACGAGACAAACTATTGTACTACAATTTGGTAAATGAAATTCTTCCCTTCCGTTCTGCCAGTAGTTTGAGGACCTAGTTGAATGAAAATTGTCCCTAAACATATAAGATGTGCCGATCTTAATCAAAGGCCCCAACATTTTGCGGTGTTCAGTATCAGACCAGCTGAAAAATCCTCTTATTTCTCGTCCGTAAAAGAGGCTGTGTCGCAATTAGACTTCCGAAAAAAGAGAATATCGTTTTAATTGTCTACTTGCAATGTTAAATTTGAATAACTAAGAGGAGAGTCTCGAGTAAAATTATGAAAATAACTGAGCAAACGAAATAGTAGTTTATTCGCTTTGGTCTTTTACCGAATCGGAAATAATATCTTTTTCGGGAGTTAAGCTGGTTCGCAATTTATAGAAGTTCCTAGGAAAACAATTCAATGAACCATTAGGCGGAACTTTGAAGAAATTGAAATACATCATTATTTGACAGCAACTCCATTTTCAACTGCTGTAAAACCTGCTCGAAGAAAACTGCCACAAGAAACTGAAGAAAGCTCACGGTAGCGAATTCATGAAAGAAAATTTTCCTCCAGAATTACCTCAGCCGCTTTAAAGTTGACGAAAACAGTTTTTGGAGAAAACGTACCCACTGTTCACAAAAAAAGCAGCAGATCCCCCGTGTTACTTATAAGAGGATGCTCGCATATGTAATCAAAGCAAGAAGCTCAACTAACAGATCACGCCGGGCGAATTGCGTGTTCAGTGTGAAGAAAAGAAAATTGGCAACATTTAAGCCAGAGCTCTCGACAATCGAAAGCAGGGATTAAGAAAAAAGAGAAATGTAATTAAGACCCTCCCATGTCTTAAGGACGCTTTTCTTCAAATGTTAAGTGTTTTCTATCTCAATCATCAAATAAAATCATCATTATAATTTTATTTCGGCAAAAAAGGCAAACTGTAGCATTGCGGGCGCTTTACAAGAAAATCATTAAATTAAATCACAAGGTAAAAAAAGGAAAATGAATCTTTGACAAAAATAGCCTTCACAAATTAGCCATAAACATTGTTATTGCCATACTTGAGGCAATGAGGAAACCCTTGATTTATTTTTTTTCCCGAAAAGAAAAAATGTCGTGCGACATAACTGGACGAACAAGATGTTTTTCATCAATTGTTTAGTCGGCCACCAGAAAAAAGCGAGATCGAGCGTCTTTCTTTCTTGTTGCTACCTGAGCTAGCATTTAACCTCTGCAGCTGTATACAAAACACGTGTTTATCTCTCAAAAACAAAAGGAAAATGTAGCAACAAAATGCTATCTAGCTACACAAAACGCGAAAGTTTCACAGGGAAGAGAACAAAGTTGGCATATGGCAAGAAATTTAAACTCGACCAGTTTTCTTGGGTCAAAATCTTCACCAAGAAGTAAGCGATTCAAAAAAGCAAAAGACAGCTGTGCTGACATATATCAGTAGATCCACTAGCAATTCGACCACGGAGTGAAAGGAGAGCTTATGAAAGTTTAATTTTAGCAAGCAATTTTCTTGGCTATTCCTATGGTAATACTCTTTTTTCTTTGGACATAAAAGCGAAAATAAGCTATGGAAACGACAGTGCTCTCTTGTCAATGCGCTGAATATAATGTGAAAAAAATTCTTAGTGGCTTTTTGGTTCTAGGTAACGCTCTAGGGCTGACTGGAATTCCAGCTAAACCACCACATTTCACTTTCAGTGTCGCTTCAACGATCTTATCTCTACACAAGCTCACACAAACAGCTTTTTCCTCTAACGTCACGCACAATTTTTTTCGTTGAGATGGGATTTCCAAAGCTGCTACGGTTTAACAGGGTTAATTTTACTCCTCGAAACAAGAAAGAAAAGCGAAGAAAAATGAGAAAAATACACTAAACTTCATTAACTACCGTACCCGTTGCGCCGTAGTCAGTCGTCATCGACGGTGATTGGTCAACACAAAGCGATATTTAATTGTTAACCGGGCAAGCTCGCTTGGTGATTGGTTAAAACTAGTTGTGTTTATAGTCCATTGTCTTGTCGGCCGTTACAGGTGAATTGTGCTATTGTAATTTCGGTAATTTATAGTTAGCGCCAGAAGAGAGGGCCTTTCAGTCATTCGCTTGCAAGCCTGAGAAGAGACAAGACAAGAACGCTTACTGCTCTCACAAGACAACCTTTCGGTAAAAAACTCCTTGATTTGTAATATCTTATCACTCGTTTGTTCCAAAGCACTTTTTTAGAGGCGTTCTCGTGGAATCTTGCCTTGCCGGTAAAGCATATTCCCATCTCTTACTCATCACTTTCCAGGCTCAAAAGCAATAACCCCGCAGTTTGATAAAATGTTTAGCAACGAGAACAACAGTGAGAAAGAGCACCAAGACTTAAGAAGTCGGGAAATTAGAAAATGTATCCGGAACTACAAGAAACAGATGAAATCGCTGGAGTATTCTCGGCTACGATCCCTGGTTCCATCGACGGCATCAAGGCCGCGTGTTTCGAAGGTAAGGAATCGCTATAAAACATGCTCCGGAGTTTCCGAGACATTCCAAGATATGAAACCTGTTTTTTCTCGTGCGTTTCAGATCGAAGTCATCGAAGAAGCGATCAAATACATCGCCTACCTTCAAGACACCCTGAACGCGCGTTTCGAAGAAAGTAGGTGCAGATGAAATGTTCTGGAACTTGACTGGACAAATTTGAGCGCAAAATTTAAACTTCGGTAATTTTTTTCACGCAGACAACAGCCACGAGGAAGCTCCCCTGCGCACAGAGAACGAAACAAGGCCCAGAATCGTCAAGCAAAAAAGACAACGTTTCGCTTCATATATGATTAAAACCCAAAGACACACTCTTCCAGCGCGGCGAAAATTTTCAAGTAAGTTTGCAGAAATCTGTGTATTTCTTTTTGCTGTCCGAAAATTAGAAGAGTAGTGAGAGGCACTCATATCGGGCTCCTCTGTGACTTGGCTTCCAGCGCAAAAGAAATGAAATTTCGTGAAGAAAAATTGGTCGAATCAATTTTTTTCATCCGGTAGTTTGGTTGGAAAATGCAGCTGCACCTTTAAAAAACAACATATGTCCCTTTGAGGCGAGCTGCACCTGGCATTTGGTTCAAAATAAAGTTCCCTCGCATTTAACATAAATCTTTCCTTAAACCCTCCAGAACAGGTTAAAGCTTACAACAAGCTTAGTAATTCCACTTTGTAGTTTTAAAGAATTTTTTTTGACCAAATAAGTAACTTTTACTCGCCACTTTCTCGGTCACCAAGTAACCACTTTGGCCGAGGATGTATTTTGACCCTATACATGGAAATAAATATTCCAATATTATATTAAAACCTTTCAGCTTATTAAAATAAAATCGGCAATTTACATATCTCTTTTCTGGGAGAACCAAGAGCTGTTTTATGTCTATTGCTACATCGTTAAAATGTATATCTTTTTTTTTCTTCTTCCATTGCACGTGAGTAGATCCCGAGCATAATCTATAGTTTGCCAATGAAAATAGTAGTATGATAATAGAATTACTCTTTCATGTGGGGCGCTGAAAAAGTTTAGAAAGTACAAAATATTAATGCGTTCATTTATTGCACATTATGTCGTACGAAGAGTAAAACAATTTCGCGCTATTAAAAGCGAACATGAGAAAGATTCTTATCCGCTCTCTTCTAAATGTTTTCTTATTTTTGCAGAACAACCAACACAGAAAGTGAAAGTCAAAGATAGAACAGTGCGAGGGCCGAATACCGAACAATATACGACGCACAAACTGGAAAATCCAGACGTCACAACTGCATGACAGAGCTCCATTAAAAGAAAAATAGCGATGTTCAGCAGCAACTGGGGAAGCCTCCACATTTCTGTAGTCCAATATTCAAAGTTTAGGTTGGCAAATGAAAGCAAAAAGCTAAAGCCAGATTTATATGGCGAATTCGGTAGACTTGGCTACAATTGTAGGTAAATCGATTTATGTTCGCTCAAGCCAAGAAGAGTTGTGCAACATACAGATCACAAATGAATTTCAGAATGTTCCGATCGGATCTATGAAATTTAAACTTTTCTCACAGCAGCGTGCAGCAGAAAATACCAGTTTCTACGCAATTAGTTTTTTGACAATTACTGGAGTAAATCTTTGACAATTTATTTAATACACAGAACTGACTTTGATTAAGAATTGAAAAGTGGAGGCTTTTTCCCTTCTAAAGGGTGCGAATGATGAAGGCGGGTCGCTTGGAGATTTTGTTTCCGGGTTTTCACCCCGTTCATAAAAATAAACGGGTTTCGCAACCGGACAGCAGCTTATCCCCTCCCTTTCTCTTTCCAAAGAGGAAAACCGGTTTTCATTCTCTAGTTTCAAATCATAAATAGCCAGGAAGTTTTCGATGGAAGAATTCATTCCGAAAGAGACTAACAGGGAAATAGAAAAAATCTCATGCTACGTTAAGCTGACCATAAATGACTGACACGTTGGAAGCGGGAAATTTAACCACTGAAGCGTAGGTTTTAGTTGATAAAAAAAGACGAAAGCGGAAC